>NW_010967884.1:127868-142161 GCF_000463585.1 Tarenaya hassleriana | reverse complement strand
GTAGTCAAGAGTTCTGAAAGTGAGAAGTGGAAGAAAGCTATGGAAGAAGAGATGGAATCTCTCCGGAAGAACTATACCTGGAAGCTGGCGAAGTTACCAAGTGGAAAGAAGGCGATTGGGTGCAAATGGGTATTTGCGAAGAAAGAAGGATTTCCTAACAAGACTGATGTCCGCTACAAGGCAAGATTGGTAGCAAAAGGCTATGCTCAGAAGGAGGGTATCGACTACAATGAGGTATTTTCTCCAGTTGTGAAACATACCTCCATTCGGATTTTGTTGGCCTTGGTAGCTCAGTTTGAATTGGAGCTAGCACAACTCGATGTGAAGACGGCGTTCTTACATGGGGATTTGGAGGAGGAAATCTATATGACTCAACCAGAAGGTTTTACCGTTGTTGGTAAGGAAGATTGGGTTTGCAAGTTGAACAAGTCGTTGTACGGACTGAAGCAATCTCCCAGACAGTGGTACAAACGATTTGACAAGTTCATGATCGGGCAAGGGTACACAAGGAGCAAGTATGATCATTGTGTCTACTTCTATAAGTTACCAGATGGATCTTTCATCTACTTACTCTTATATGTGGATGATATGCTAATCGCATCAAAGAGTCAGTCGAAGATCGAAAAGTTGAAGACTCAATTGAAACAAGAGTTTGAGATGAAGGATCTTGGAGAAGCGAAGAAGATTCTTGGGATGGAGATAAGCAGAGACAGAAAGATGGGCAAGCTTTGTTTGTCACAAAGGCAATATTTGAAGAAAGTACTTCAACGTTTTGGCTTAGATGAAAAGTCAAAACCTGTAAGTACACCACTTGCCCCTCATTTTAAGCTCAGTTCGGCGTTATCTCCTACCACAGATGAGGAACATGAGTACATGACGAAGGTTCCATTTGCAAATGCGGTTGGTAGCTTGATGTATGCGATGGTGTGTACCAGACCCGACATTTCACATGCCGTTGGAGTGGTGAGCAGGTATATGCATAATCCTGGAAAAGGACATTGGCAGGCAGTGAAATGGATTCTGAGGTATATTCTGAAGACCTTGGACTTTGGATTGACGTTTCAACAAGATGGATCACTTGGTCACTATGTGGTTGGATATGTGGATTCCGACTATGCTGGTGATTTGGATAAGCGGCGGTCAACGACTGGATATGTGTTTACACTAGCGAAAGCTCCAGTGAGTTGGAAGTCTACCTTACAGTCTACGGTGGCTTTGTCTACGACAGAGGCAGAGTATATGGCAGTTGGAGAGGCTGTGAAGGAAGCTATTTGGTTGCGTGGTTTACTCGATGAGCTTGGAGTTGAACAGAAGAACATATCTGTATACTGCGATAGTCAGAGTGCTATCCATTTGGCCAAGAATCAAGTCTACCACGCACGGACGAAGCACATAGATGTTCGCTTTCACTTTGTGCGAGAGATTATCGAAGAAGGTATCATACGACTCATGAAGGTGAAGACTCTTGATAATCCCGCAGACATGCTGACCAAGGTGATCACAGCGATCAAGTTCAATCATTGTTTGAACTTGGTCAACATCCTACACATTTGAACGCCTTCGGGCATATGAGTGCCATGAGGCACTGTTAGAGACATTCTTTCTCGTTTGTTTTTGCAGATGATGTTATTGAATCCAAGGTGGAGATCATGAAGGTGAAGACTCTTGATAATCCCGCAGACATGCTGACCAAGGTGATCACAGCGATCAAGTTCAATCATTGTTTGAACTTGGTCAACATCCTACACATTTGAACGCCTTCGGGCATATGAGTGCCATGAGGCACTGTTAGAGACATTCTTTCTCGTTTGTTTTTGCAGATGATGTTATTGAATCCAAGGTGGAGATTGTTGCTGAGATGGATTCAATTAGGAGACATCATAGAGTGGTGGAACTTTGAATAATGGAGTTAGTTGGAAGCAAATTGGAGCCATACAAATTGAAGGAGACGTGGCTTATTCAATTGACACAATATCAAGCAAACTTCCTCCTATAAATAGCCAACATCTCCATTCGTATAAGCATCACCATAAAAACATTCAGAAGAGAAGAATAAGAAGTGTAGAAGAAGCTTTCTTCTTCTGCAAGAAACCAATTCTTGGGTTCTTTTGAGAGTTTTGGGTTTCTTTCTTGGTATCCAAGAAATTTGTTTCGGTGAGGTTCTTGGATACACTTTGGTTATTTTATCTTCTGAGTGTTACGAGAGAAAGGGTGTTTCTTTGGGATTTGGGAAGTGAGGTTGAGTGTTTTATTATTCCACATTTGTTCACCGATATAGTGGAATTTGTTTTTCTTCCTCGCCGTGGACGTAGGCATTCTGCCGAACCACGTTAAATCCCGGTGTCTTTTATTTTCTCTCGTTCGATTCTATCGTCTCGCATTTGAGACCCGGTACGCTTCCGCACAACAGGTTATTTCGGTTATAGAAAAACTATAACCATTCGGTTTTTATGTAAACTTCGGTTCGGTTCAGTTCGGTTATTTTCGGTTGAGGTTCGGTTCGGTTTCGGTAAAAAATTCAGTTTCTCAAAGAAATTATCGGTTTTTTCTCAGTTTTTTCGGTTATTTTTTATTCGGTTCGGTTCGGTTCGGTTTCGCTTTTTCCGGATTTAAGGAAATCATAACCGTTCGGTTTTGATGTCGGATTCGGTTCGGATACGGTTATGTCTTATTCGGTTCGGTTCGGTTCGATTATTCGGTTAATAACTGAAATGGCCACCCCTAGTCTCCTGACGGGGTTTAATTTAAACTCTCTGTGTATGGAAGTGAACGTACCACTCTTGACAAGCAGATCAACGTCCTGATGTGTGTCAATGAGAAAATCCAAGAAGATGAGGTAGTTGCAGACGTAAGCAGTGTACGGATAATGGCATTGCTCCAGTGCCAGAAACACGGTATTTTCAGACAACCTCTCTCAAACTTCACTTCCAAGGAACAGCTTCTTTCCACTACCTTGAATTCCACTCCCGCGCTGTCTAGCCTGTCTGCATTGTACATATGCCCGATGCTCGGTTTCTGATACATCTGTGCTGGCCTCAGGTCTAGGGTTTCGACACGAACGCACCTGAACAAATCCGTGAAATGCAAGAACTTTGTGGTCTCCTTGATCAAACCCTGGAACTGAAAATATGTGAGGATGAAATCTCGTAGCCGTTGGTTAGGGATTAGGGTTTTGATGATGGGATCGAACAGTTTCTCGAGGAGGAAGTAAGGGAGTTGATTCTCGAGCAAGATTAGGTCTTCGTAGACTGTGTTTTGCAGACAAGGCTCGTCCATAAGCATGTCTCCAATTTTTCTGGAACTGTCTCCTTTCTCGTAAGCTCTGAGAAGGAACTCTATTATGAAAACCGAGTCATGGAGGATCACGTCCACGAACTCGGGTGATAGAATCCATGCCGTTGATTCTGCGTAGCTTGCTCTGATCTTTTGTTCGTCATCTTTGATGGTTTTCTTGAACTGCTCTATGGTTTCTCTCCCAACCCTTTTGGCGAACTCCTCAAGATATATCTGTTGAGATATACCGGATCTTGAAGAATATTACGAGATATATCAATCTTATCAAATCCGGAAAATATATATTTAGAAATATTTATTATTTTATTTAGTTTACTTATTCCATGTAAGACTCTCATCTATTTATATGTTATTCTGATTATGAATAAAGAAATCATTCTGCAAATTTCTACATGGTATCAGAGCCTCTGGTTCTTTTCTAATTTGTTGTTCTTTTCATAAAAATGATGATCGATAATGAGAGTGAAGATGAAGATGCTGATATACCGATCCAGTGGTAATATCATTTCGAATTTTTTTAAGAATAAGAGAGTCATTTTATTTTTGTTTTTTAATTTTCTCTCTCATAATCCCACATGTTTCTAAAGATTATTCGCATAACCGTCAATCATCTTATTCTTGCCAAAAAATTTGTTGTCATTAAACGCTTTCGCGTAGTTGCCTTTCAATCTCGGATGAATCAGAGTTATTCTCGAGACTTCTTTCTGCACCGCGATTGTCGTCCTTTTTTTTGTTATCATCAAACGATTCTTTTGTGCGTGGTGCCAAAGTTGCAGCGCATTCGTTTGTTTGATTTTTTTTAGTTATGATTGACACAAGTTCGCAAGGTGATGTAGTTCAAGCGGCATGTGTTTGATCATCTTTTCAACAAGTTGGACGTTTCGTGATCTTCCACGCTCCAACTTGAAGGGGGATGTTGAGATATACCGGATCTTGAAAAATATTACGAGATATATCAATCTTATCAAATCCGGAAAATATATATTTAGAAATATTTATTATTTTATTTAGTTTACTTATTCCATGTAAGACTCTCATCTATTTATATGTTATTCTGATTATGAATAAAGAAATCATTCTGCAAATTTCTACAATATCTCCTTGTGCAACTCCATGTTCACATAGCCCAAGTATCTGCAAATCAAACGCCGATATGTTCACTGAAAATGTGAATCATTCTCTGGTAAAACATAACTATATATATATATATATATATATTATATTACCTCGACTTGATTTTCTCAAGATCCTCAGAAGTAGAGCTGTGTTTTATGAGCTGAAAGGCTTCAGCTTTCTTGGAATGGTGAAGAGGGCCAATGAGGAGCATCTGAGGAGTGTAGGCCTCTGGGTTCACCTTGCGAAGCCGGTCTGGTACTCTGTAGATGCAGCATAGCTCCGGGTTGGTGGAAGAAGGCCATATCCCTCCGGCTATAGAGCATATGTCCAACGAAACATGTCCTGAATCCATCGCCTTCTTTACCTACAACATTTCCATTTATAGCCGTCTTAGCATATACATCCAAAACAATGCATAAAGTTCAACATTGGCACATCTCGTTGTTTATGAATTTGTATTGTTATATATATATATATATATATGGCGAAATCAAAGTAAATAAAATACTTTAGGTAAGAGGGTTTTCCGATCGGCCGGTAGTAGAGATACATAAATGTCTCTGTGTTTTGGGAGGTTGTCTGAGAATCGGTTGTGTTGTGTTGTTTATTTATATGGTTGTAAGGGAGAAGACGAGGTCTAAGTATCTTGATCTTGCGTCTCGCTTTAACATGATGCTACATTGGTTTAAGAATCTTCGTGAAACACGTTGAACTATGAAATTTGAAATTCACGTGGGAAGGTTTTAAGGAGAATTGTGCATTCGGTTCAGTTATTCGTAAACCGAAACAACGCAATTGACATAAAATCATAATCGAACCAAATCTAACATAAAAAGCCGAGTGATTATGATAATTTTTTATAACCAAAAAATCATACATTATCCGAATATAAACATAACCGCAATTTTCTTTAGAAAATAAACATTTTTATCTTTAAAATAGGCCTAACCGAAACCTAATAGGCTAATATCTACCATAAAACACGAAGGAATATAGATGTTCCAAAATCGAAAGAAATCCGAATAAAACCGAACCGAATACCGGGATCTCAACAATCATCCACTTAAATGATTTGGCTTATTATAATTATTATTATTATTGCCTATTGGTTGTGCATTTAGCTAATTTGCTCTTCTCTTGAAGGCCTTTTAGCTACTTTGGATGGACCACTTAACCGCACCCATTCTATTTTCCGTTGAAGGAGCACGCTAGAATTTGAGAGATTTCAAATGGAAACTGCGATAAAATTAAGAAATCAAATCGAATTTTAAAAGATGGAAAAGATTCGATCTCTACACGAATTTTTTTTGTTTGTTTAATATCATAATGAATTTGAAAGTTTCAAATAAGAATTGAGATGTAATTAATTTGGTTCAAATGCAAACGTAGATATTAGTTGGGGTGACATAAATATTGAAAATTATAATGCGAAAAGTAAATGAAAATTAAGAAAATAGAATAGAAAAGAAAATAACAGAATAACGTTATTACTATATCTTTTATTCTTGTGATATTACAACGAAAACAACTTATATATTTATGAGAAAATTAGCAAATAAGATACACAATATTTAATACGATATATTGTGTATATTATTATTTCTAAACATATTTAAAATATACTTCACCTCCAATGATATATTTATTTTCCTATTTCAACATTCTCTCTCAAGATTGAATTTGAAAGAATGAAAAAAAAAAATCAATCTTAAAAATGATAATACAGTATTGTTATCTATTTTATATTTGATATAATATATTGTATCCATTATTATTTTCAATCATATCTAAAATCTACATTCACCTTCAATATCTAAAATCTACATTCACCTTCAATCATATATTACTTAGGTGACTATCGAATTAATTGCTCGAAACACATAAACTCGGAAAATGAAGTCATTTTTGTTTGTCATTTTGGCATGCTATCAGTCTTGGACTGACCAAAATCATTCGAGCGGAAGAAAGTATCTTTATTTATTATCCAATACAATTTGATATGTTATGTATGGCCTTCGCCAATCAAATATAATTAACAAAACAACAGAAGACACACTAGAAGTTAACGACGGAGCGGTAAGTGTCACCAGGCTTCCAGTTCTCTGGAATTACAGCATTAGCCTCCACGACCTTGCCGGACACGCCGGAGGTAAGACGGACGTTAAAGGGTCCGGTCAAAGGGTCACCGGAGTTGAGCTTCCATTCCGCGGACCTCATCTCTTGCATGGCCATATAGTTCTTGCCGGCGGGTTGGATCTCCACGGCGGCCAAATTGCCGTCACCGTCACCGTACACGACCACAAATGCCATGTAGTAAGGGTTTGCTCCGGGGTCCATTCTGAATGCTATATTAGTCCCCGGGTAGGAACACGGCGACCTTCATATTTTTTTTGGTGTAACCAAATGTTAACACACTTAAGACGATTAAAAAAAATTTAAAACCATACAATAGTAAAGAAGTTATAATTTAGTCCAACATGTTGTATGATTGCGTTTGCATGAAAACGTTATGGAAAATAACTGGTTTTAAAAATGTTATCATAGAATATAGACGCATTCACGTAATGATTCTAATTCTATTATGTATGCATGAGTGCATGAGTAAGATACAGTGTATAAAGTACGTACCGGCTATACTCAACATTCAGAATACCAGCGGCTCGTAGGTTGCCATCCTGACCGGGTTTGGCCAGAGCACCAATGGCCGTGCCACTGAGGTCGAAATGAACCGGATCGGAAGCACATGGTCCGCCCGGGCACTCGTCTGTTATCACCACTGTAATGGGTTTTCCCGAACATGCCGGATTCTCCGTGCATACAATCTATATAACATTATTAAAAAAGAGTTCAAATATAAATTCCGTAACAAATACAACGCTAAAACGTTTATACAAAAAAGAAAGAGTTTAAGATCAAGGAACCTCGTAACAAGTTCCGCACCCTCGACCATCGTTGTACAATGAAGGGCCTCCGGCTGAAATCATCCCTTCGAACGGCGGGTTCGCCACTGCATCGGTATATCCACAAGCCCCTCCTATATACACATACATATATGTTATTTATATGTTTTACCAAGGAAGAATCTAAGTTCGTGTGTGTATTTGATTACCGGTGCTTCCGGCTCCCTGAGGGTCGCCATACCAAGTGGCTTTAGCGGGGGCGAAGCCATTGCCTTGTACGGTGAGGTTTTGGCAGTAGCATGGCCTTAGGGAAATTGTGAAAATAATAGAGAGCGCGACAAGAAGGTGAATACCACTGGACACCATAGCTGAAATTATATGATGGTAAATAATATTTCCTCCTCTCTTCTTTCCCCCTTTCTGATTATATATATATATATATGGCGCTCTGTGATAATAGCTTGTTTTGAATTTAATGGCAGTAATTTTATAAAATCCTTAATCATAATTAGTGATTTTAAAATTTTATTATGGTTTATTCTAAGGTTTCAAATTTTTAACATATTTGTTAGTATTTAAGATTTGTTACCATTATGATAGATTTTTTTACCTTAATTAACTCTCTTCATCAATGTTGCTAATAATAGTATATGCATGTGAATAACAAGTTTATTTTAGGATATATGATTGTTTGTATTGATTTTTGTATTATATTTGATAAAGTTTAATTTAGAAATATATAAATTTTAATTTAGTTTTAATATAGAAATAAAATTTTCTATACATCGTAATAGGAGGTGTAATCTTGTACCAGTGCTCCAATACGATGTTCCAACATTTTTCCCATCTTTGACAGAGAGCAAAATATACCATTTTCCTAATTTACTTTGTTGTTATATTTACTTTATAAAAAAATATTCCTAAATTATTACATGCATGCACTGTTATTAAGAAAATGGTAAATACGATCTTATAAAAAAATGGTAAATACGTATATGAAATTTATTTGTTGAATTTCCAAATCCTGATTGGTCATCCACTTCTTTTGCTGGATGCTGTGGCTTCATGCCAATCCACTTCTTAGAAGCTCACCTAAAAACTACAAAGCCCATTCCTCTCAAGAGGCATGAAAGGCCCATTAAATTTTAGTAAAAAATCCTCCAACCCTAATTTGATTTTTGGGTTAATTTTATAAATAAGTACTCCACCCACTTAATCTTTTAGATTCGCAATCAGTCTTTAGTTATATTATTAATTATACTTATCCTCTCTATTAATGGAATCGAATCTATCAATTTGAAATGAATTTATCATCTCTCAATTACCGGATCACGAATTAGTAGGTATCAATCCTAAATTATTTTTATGGTAAATACTATTTCCTATTTATTTCTCATTTTTTTCTTAAAAGATACATAGACATCGGTCTCTTAATATTAAAAAATATATTTATAAAATTTAATTAAATTTCAATGTAAATATTTGAGCCTCCTTTGTAAACTCTACTGTTCCCTCTATTTATAGATATAATTTTATATTTTTTTAGTTTAAAAAATTATAAAAAAATGTCATATGTCTATGTTCTCATTAATATTCTATTAAAAATTGAATATTTTAAATTTAGGAAAAAATAAAAAAATTGTAAAAAATCACCTAAAAGTCTAAAAAGATATATATTAAACAAAAAACATATTCTATAAAACGATATCTATTCATAAACGAAGGAAGTAATACTTTTAAGAAGAGAATATCACTTCTCTTTCATATTTTTTCTTTTTTTTTTAATTATTTTTCATATTCTCTTAATGAAATTACCGTTAGTTTATATTGAATTGATTTTGTAATCTTGGAAAAAATATTTTTTTATAGATAAAATAAAATTTTACAATTTCAAGAAAAAAATGGATAAAATATTTAGATATTAATGATTAAATAGCTATACAAAAGAAAGATGTTGGATAATTATCCTACATTATAGAGTTGATTCTTTCATACTTAGAATGATCTGGTTAACATTTAGATAATCTTATGATTTTCTCCCTAAGATTGAAATTATTACATCTATGGGTTAATAATCGAGTTTATAAATTACTACAATAATATTTTAAAATCATGAAAGTTTTATTTGCAATATTAAAAGTGAAATTTAAATTTTAGAAACGGCTGAAAATGTTGTTTTTAGAGCAAAAGACAAATGGTTACAATTTTTTAAAAATTTAAAAAATTTGAAGCAAATAAAAAAATAAGCAAAAACTTATTTTTTTAAAAATAAATATTTATATAAATAAAACTTAATTCGAACCGAATTCAAACTGAAATTGAAGCAAATCGATCAAACCAAAATGAAAACAAAAATCGAATGGTTATAAACTTTTTAAAACCAAAATAGCATAATCCAAATACCTAAAATAACCATTTAGGGTATTCTAAATGTGAATGAGATAAATTCGAACGGTTGATTGGCTCAGATACATACGACATATCAAACCTTGATGGTTAGATAATCGGTACAACCGCACCCAATCTCGTCCCACCATCCACAATTGTAGTAATGTTAATTGGTTAACCCAACCCATTTAACGCAAAATAGGATAGATGAGTTACTTACTGTATTGGGCTAGGTTGACCCAATAATGATAATCAATGGGTTGAATTAACTAGTTTAACCAATTATATCATTTAACTTAATTCATTTATAAATTAATGTCTATTTTAAATTATACACATTTATATTTTAATAATATTTTAAAAAGCGTATTCATTTATTTTTTATATCGAATTCGGTTTGATTATGTTCGAATTTGGTCAATTCGATTTAGTATTTGGTTTTATATTAGAGTCGTTTATTATATAAGATTTGTTAGATTTAGACCGATATTTTATAAAGAATTTCGTTTGATTCAATTTAGGTTCAAATTTGGATTTTATATAGAACTTCATTCAATTCATATTCCATTCGAATTCAGTTTTTACATATAATTGTGTTTGATTCGGATTCAATTTTTAAATAAGATTCCGTTCAATTCCTATTTGACTTGCATCAGATTTTTATATTGCATTCTATTCAACTCGGATTTGGTTTTTACATAAGATTATGTTCAATTCGGATCAATTTTTAAATACGATTTTTTTAATTCGTATTTGATTCATATTTATTTTATTTTATTAGTTTATAATTTTTTCAAATAAATGAGTCAATTTGACAAACCGATTTAATATATTAAATAAACACAAGCCAACTAAGCAATCCGAATATAATTGTTAGCACCTGCACGAGTGGCGATTGGATTGGGTGATAAGTCAGAGAATTACGTACCAAAGGCAAAGGTATCGTAATCTCCATTTCCTAATACTCAGCATCGAATCCCAGTACATGAAATTACATACCCACAAGTACATTATGATTGGGCGGTGTCCAAGTTTATTTTAGCAATACGGCAAAAATGTTGGATCACCAAATATGAAATTAGCTATTGAATAAATATGGATTATGACAAAAAGGAAAAAAAAAAAAAGAAGGGGTAGCTGGGAAACTCCCTGGAGCTCTTCTCATTCAGTTCCTTTGGTGGCCTTGTAGGCATTCACCAGTTGCATTTGGACGTCGTTTGAAACCGGAGAGTGCTCTTTGTACTCCATTGTGAATTCACCTTTCCCCTGTGTCATCGACCTTAATGCCGTCGAGTACCCAAACATATTGTTCAGTGGCACCTGAAACCCCATTTCGTGATTTTTAGATAGTTCGACAATCCAATTTCGCGAAAAAACATTTTAAAGAAAAACCTACATTGGCCGTGATCACAGAATCGTCCCCGTCTTGATCGTTCCCAACTATCACACCTTTCCTCCTGAAATTCCATTTTCATGAAAGATCAATCAGTTCTCTTCGTCCTCCTGATGTCAGAGAGAAAAGAGGAGGGTTTTAAGGGAGAAAAACTCACTTGTTGATGTCACCAGCAACAGCCCCCTGGAACTCTGTAGGCACTTTCAGCTCAACCAACATAACTGGCTCTAATATCACCGGTCTCGCTGCTGTGTAACACTGATCCAACGTATACATGCATAAATGTATCTAAAGGCGCAAGAGTTTCTGCATTGGATACTAGAGATTGATGTAATACCTGTCTGAAAGCATATATTGAAGCCAATTTAAAGGCAAGTTCACTGGAATCTACGGCATGTGAAGCGCCGTCGGTTAAAACAATTCTAAGATTGTCGACTGGATGACCAATCAACGAGCCCCTGAAGATTGGTTTCAACTTCGTAAGCGATATACAAGACATGTAAAATGGTCACAGACAGAAGCTACTACTACTCACGAGTTTGCAGCTTCTCTAAATCCCTTCTCGATTGCTGGAATAAAACCAGACGGAATCACCTGACCGACAATCATGTTTTCGAATTCAAACTTCACGGGAGAGTTTAGTGGCAGTGGTTCCACATACCTAACAATTCAGAGCACGATAAGGGCCGGTTTACAAGGATGCCGATAGGCCTGTTGAGACATAACAGTGCACACAAGTTCTTGATACTTACCCAATTACCCTACCATACTGACCCTGTCCTCCACTTTGTTTCTTGTGTAAATAATCGAATTCAGCTCGTTGAGTTATGGTCTCCCTGAAATTGACACGGGGCTTTCCAACAGTGGCTTCGACCTGTTTAAAGTCACAAAAAAAGATTAAGTGAAACACTAGCTATATTTTTCCATTAAGACATTTATCCCGTGGAGGAAAAACATCAGGCACCTTATATTCTCTTCGGATGCGTTCAACATAGATATCCAGATGCAACTCTCCCATCCCAGAAATAATCGTCTGCCTCATCAAGATTGAGTTTTCAGCAAATAATAATTTATATAGTGACATTTTTCTCTTTTCCTACGGAAGGGTAAAAGATATGGCCGTTCGACCCAGATAAAGAAACCAAGTTCACAGAGAGATAAGTACCTGGCCACTCTCAGGATCCAACCCAACCCGGAAGGTAGGATCCTCTCTCTGAAACCGACTCAATGCTTTTGAGAACTATCACAGAAAAAATAGGTGTTAGAAAACCAAAGGAAACATGTGAAGGTCAGTAAGCCAGGTAGTTTTTCGGGTACAGAAAAGAAAAACTCACCTGTCCTCCAGAATCCTTTGAAACCGGCTGAAGAGCTAATGACATAACCGGTTCAGGAACATTCATAGATGTCATTGTGTACTTAACTGATCCATCTGTAAATGTGTCGCCTGAGAACAAAACCACGTTTCGGAAATAATACCGAGAAAAATCATTATCAAGGGAATCAACCTTAAGCTAAGTTTGAGCTTGTACAACTACGAACTAAAACCGTACCTGAAGCACAATCCACACCAAACACCGCTACAATCTGCCCAGCATGTGCCTCTTGAATATCCTGCAAGGAGAAAAAAAGCACAAGTATGCCAACAAGATAATACTGCGAGAACTACATTCATAACTCAACACAATACTCTTCTAAGGACAAAGACAAAGATTGAGAATATTTCTAACCTCCATCTCATCAGAGTGCATACGAACCAAGCGTGGAACCTAAACCAAGATAATAAAATGTCAGGTCATCAGTCTCAGATAAAATCATGTCCGGCTATCAGATGCAATCTAGCAAGGGATAAAGGGTGAAACAAGACCACGTTAATTGATATGACACATTCAGACCTTATGTAGTTATGAGTCTGCTATCATGATGGAGATGATAAAATCTAGAGTATGAAAAGTGTAAGGTTATACATCAATCTTGATGAAGCAGAAAAATGTGAAAAACATACCAAAACCATCGACTAACCTTTACTTTCTTTCCGGTGTTCACATTTATGATAAATTCACCCTTCCGAATCACTCCTTCATATACTCTTCATCAAGGAAAGAGCAAGAGTTAGCATCAATGAATTCTTGCACGATGAGAAAAAGACACAAAATATTGATAGAATTTGTAAACTGCCAAGTGCCAACACATACAGAATCATCTAGCAGTCATACCTTAAATACGTCAGCTGACCAAAACGTCCTTCTTCTAATTTGAAAGCCAATCCTACAAGAGGTCCATTTGGAGTTCCACTCAGTGCTACCTGAAACACATTATCTTTAGCACCTGCATTTTTCTTTTTTTACATGCATATATATATATATATATATATATTCATATATGTTAATATTCATCAGCTGAATACCTTCTCTTCATTGTTCTTCTGATCAAGAGCATAGTTACTGACTTGAGTAGGACAAGGTAGGTAACTGAGAACGCCATCTAGAAGGGGTTGTACTCCCTGCAAATGAAAAATATGAAACCTGTAAGAGATGAAAAATTTGCAAAACATAGAATGACAATCCACTGAAGCCATAATCATTGTTAAAAATAAAAACTTTATGCATGCATTCATGGGTGCAAGAGAACACGTATGCTGTACCAGATTATTCAATCAAACTTAATTGAAATGCATAACCTTTCCCCCTAAGAGATATCATCTTTATATTCATAGAAGCAATTACCTTATTTTTGAATGCACTACCCATGAATACAGGAACAAACTTCCTTGCTACAGTGGCCCTGCGAATCGCTTCCTGCACATATATAACAGAAAACAGGTTACAGTAAAAAATTTGAAGGGGAAAGAATGATATGTAAACACAATATAATTCAAAGATAAGGAAATGGGTTTAACACAACCCTAGGAAATTAGAAATATCATCCAGTGATTATCAAAACCTATTTGTCAAATCCTATACAGTTAAATTCAAATCTGATCTCACTGTAATTACATGTGCTACACTACAGTGTGAGGGAGTGCCGATATTTTAAATGGTCAGAATGTCATAAGCTTTCAACCAACACACCTCCAGCTCAGAAGAAGATATAGGCTCATCGTTGAGAAATTTATCTGCGAGTATGTCATCAACTTCAGAAACCGTTTCTATCAGTTCTCTCCTCTTCTCAGCAACCAAGGCCTCCATATCAGCAGGAACATCGG
>NW_010967884.1:87950-127466 GCF_000463585.1 Tarenaya hassleriana | reverse complement strand
GCAGGAACATCGGCAGTCACAATTTTCTCACTGCAATTGGCACATAATTAGAATATTACATCACATACATGTGTGCATAAATGCATCACTAGAAATAAAGCAAATAAGCAATGCAGAAATATCGGAACACAGACCCACTCGATCCATGGAAATAGCAAGCTTTCATCTGAACAAGGTCCACAAGACCCTGGAATTTTTCTTCTAAACCAATTGGCACTTGCACAGCAGCGCTATGGTGACGGAGTTTGGCCCTTGCCTAGATGGTAAATTTTCAATCAGATTAGACAGTCAAAACCATAATGCTCGTAGTTTTATCATAGACATTGATAATTATAAACACCCCAGGTCAGCCTAAAGTAGAGCAAGGGGCATCATAAACTGATGCAGCACAAACCTGGTTCAAAACCTTCCATGGATCGGCTCCCATTCTGTCAAGTTTGTTGATAAATGCTACTCTAGGGACCTCATATCTCCTCATTTGTCGATCCACTGTGATAGACTGACTCTGCACACCACCAACACTGCAAAGTACCAGGATTGCACCATCTAGTACACGTAAAGCCCTCTCCACTTCAATAGTGAAGTCAACGTGGCCGGGAGTATCGATAATATTAATCTGCACAACGATTCCAACGAGTTTAGAGGAATGGATACTAATCTACTTGTTTTTACCACAGAAAACGTAAGAAATTTAAGAACTTTGCGAAATAGTGTGATAAAAAAACAATCAAAAGCTTGAAAAAACGGATTAGATAGGATTGGATAGGCAAGAAGCTACACAAAATATACGCAATTAGTCAACCAGCCACCCAAACATATCAAATTAAACGGCATCGAAACTGGAAAATCAAGGGACACATGATTAAGCACACGTAGGACCAAAACAAGTCGAACGAATTGCGAAGAGCTGCAGGCAAAACAACTAAAAATGGCAATATGATAAGAATTTTCACCAATTATAGGAGACATAAGGTGATACGAATCGATCAAGCCACTCGAGTCTAGAAAACGGAGGAAGTAGCTAAGCAAGCGATGAATCACCTGGTAATCCTTCCAAGTACAGTAAGTGGCGGCGGACTGGATAGTGATACCTTTCTCTCGCTCCAAGTCCATGGAATCCATCTTGGCGCCAACGCCATCTCGGCCTCTGACCTCGTGAATTTCGTGGATCCGACCCGTGTAGTACAGAACTCGTTCGGTCAGCGTCGTCTTCCCGGAGTCTATATGAGCAGAGATCCCGATGTTGCGGAGCCTCTCCATCGATTCCTTCCACCATGGTTCTTTCTCCTCTTTCGATGCACGGGCGGCGCTTCCGGCGGACAAATGTCGGAGCTGGAAGTCTCCGGAGAGAAGCGCGGCGGTTAGCGATGACGACGGCCGTTTGTTCGAGCAGAAAATCCTCTGGAGGAGACTGGGTGATGGAGATATCGGGAAGCGACCCATAGTTTTGTGAGAACGAGGGCTTTAGGAAAATGGTGTTTCTGAGCAAAACCCTCGACCCCGACAACCCAGGCGGAGGTACAATAGAGGGTTTTGATTTGAAGTGGACGAGGAAAATCAGACCCAAAACGCCGTCGTTTGTCATGCTGACGTCGCCATCAGCCAGAATTTTAATCAGAATTCATCCAAAACTGTGAAAAAAACTTACAATGAATATTTATCTTTATATAATTTTTTTCTCCTTTGATCACACGGATTTTAATAGTTTTTCTAATATCATATACATCGGTTTAACTCATCTTTTAGGTATTTTGGGGATATTATTTTATCACAAATTGGACTCGATCATATACAGATCGACATATTTTAGAGATTTCATGGGACTTTTGACGAAAAAAATGAGATTTAAAAACCCAAAAATAACTAGAAAGAGTAGACGGGTCGTTCATATTAATGAACGACCGTCCAAAAATTGATTGTTACAAATAAGTGACCCAGTGTAAATGAGCAACCTAGTGTAAAAAATGAACGACCGTCTAAAATGCTGATGATGGAGTCGAATGAGTGACTCGATCACTTAAATGAGCGGACTCTTAAAAGATCAACGAGAAACAAAATGAGCGTTCGACTCACTTAAATAAATGGACACATGAAAAATGATACTTTAACATTTAATCCAAAATAGAAAAGTTCGTTTGAAAGGAGAAAAAACTTAATTTTGCTTTTCATCAAAAGAGAGAAGAACGAGTTAAGAATAAGAGTCGTAAAACAAGATAAAGCTTGTTCGACTAAATTAAGACCTAGTATGCCTGAGAATGTGGAACGATTCTTAGAAAAACCTCTACACCTAGCTAGATAGTTCTAACAGTTTTGATCTCTAAACTATACTAACACTAACATTCCTCGATTCAAGCTACCGATTCGAATAAAACTCAACAATTCGAATTAGACCTAGGATAACCTAAGTTGATTCACTGAAAAATCAAAGAATCTCTGCTTTATTATTAATATGTCAGTTAACCATTCTCAAAAATATTTCTCTATGCATGTAATCCTATATGCAATTGCAATCTTAAAACTATATGTTATGCAAAGTATGCAAAAGAGCATGCAAAACTACTGCAAATTTATGCAATATTTGTAGAACAAAAATTTTAAAAAAAAAATTGAATGATATGTAGAAATGCATAAAAATGTGAAATGCAGAGGTTAGAGTTGGTGGTTGCTCTAAGTTCGACCTCTTCCACACTTGAACTTGATACCGTCCTCGGTATCAATCCGAACCGTTAGGGTTTCAAACCGATAAAATGAAAGAAATAATAAAAAAGAACAAAAATGAGGAAAGAGAGAAAGGATGCTTAATGTAATTCATTTCAATTCGTGTGTATATCCTCTATTCTTTTTGGCGTCTGCACGTGTTCTTGTGTCACCCTTTCGCCGTTTTGATCGTTTGGTTCGCGTTTGCTATGTTCCTCTGTGCCACGTAATCAAAAGTGCTAGAAGCGCGCATCAATAATGTAGAGGAAATATAATCTCAAAATAAAACAAACATCCAAAGCTCGGTGTTTCATTGTAAACAATTTTGATAGGGTCATGTCTTGTTGGGCCTTGGTACGCCCAAAACAGACCCAAAACGGAGAACAGATTAGAAGTCTCTAGAAGACGGTGGAGTTCTTCAACTCCCAACCTAATTGGCTTGTGTCGTGAACTCGAGTCGAGCGCTTGTTCTGCAGAAGAAGAAAAAAACCTTATCCATGGCTTCTTCTTCTACTTTCGTTTCACTGCCTAAACCCTTCTTCGCTCTTCCCGTCAGAACCAATGCTCATCCTCTAGCTAATCAGAGGCTCTCCGGTACGCTTTCCGAGACAACTCTTTTGTGTAGAGATCTTCATTTCAATCTGCTGTTTGGCGTTCTTTTCTAACGAGGGTTTCTTTGTTTAAGGGTTTCGGAAACGTTCCCTCAGAATCAATGCCGTTTCGACCAAATGGGATCCGGCTAAGGTGCTGCCTTGTCGTCCCCTCTTGCCCCTTTTGCAGGATATGATCAATCTTTAGTTTAATCGGATAAGATTTCCGCTTTTTCCATGGTTTTTGTAGGTTGTTCCTCAAGCAGACAGGGTCCTTGTCCGTCTTGAAGAGCTTCCCGAGGTTTGTCGCTTGGCTTTCCTTGCAACCCTTTGCCCTGATTCATTGAAAGAAATCGATTTGCCAATTGAGAGCTTGATTTTAATCTCTGGTTCCGTGGGAGTTTTCACCCGTTTCATCCCGTCCTTTGATTGAGTCTCCTGCTGCTGAGTCTATTACGTGTTGCAGATTTGTCTGAATGACGCAGTTTACACGTGACACCGAAGCGACTCTGTAATTCAAGAAACCAAAATGAAAATCAACCGAAAAATAGTTGACAGGGATGACCAATATGTGTGACTGGATGGATGCAAAAAGTCTTGTGTCCTTTCTGTCATTGCACCTCCTTAGCGTTGAGCTATCATGGATGCGTGTCTCTTGGGAATTGTATCTGAAATGAATTCTAGGGCGGTCCTAATCCTCTCTTGCTGATGTTCGAAACCATGTTTCTGCAGAAATCATCCGGTGGAGTGCTCTTGCCGAAAGCTGCTGTAAAGTTCGAGAGGTACCTAACGGGAGAGGTAAGGCATCTCTGCAACTTTTTTTATGAGCTAAGAACGTTGGTGATGAGAGTCTTTATCAGTTCCATGTTGGGGTTGTAGGTTGTCTCTGTTGGTTCTGAGGTTGGAGGAGTTGCTCCTGGGAAGAAGGTAGAAATTTCTGGTGCACTCAAATTCCATGTGCTTCATTTTCAATTCACTGTGGTAAATCATCTTTTCGTGTCTTCTCTTGCCTTCGTCTCACAGGTTCTGTTCTCCGACATTAGCGCCTATGAGGTAAGTTGCTTTCTCGATGAAGTTACTCGCTCAATGTAGGATTTATTCAACTGAGCACCGTCTGGGCGTTTTGTCAGGTTGATTTGGGAGTAGATGCTAGGCATTGCTTTTGCAAGGAGAGCGACTTGTTGGCTGCCGTCGAGTGAATGCTTGCTGGCATTGCCTTGCCTTAACGATCTATGCAAAATGGGTCTCAGGTTTTGGTTATTCCGTGTTCTACTTTTCAAGGTTGTGTAGGAACATTCCTGTAATCTCAGATACAGAATCATCTTGCTATCCATTCTTGTCGTGTCGCCGAGTTTACAATAAGAGCAGCGTTGCTTTGGTTGTCTGGAAGTGATGGGTCTCTTTTGTCGGAGATTAACAAGAGCAGCAGTCCCCAAACAGATTCGGATATCTGGATGTCGGAGAAAGAGAAGGAAAAGGGGAAAGCCCAAGAATCGGTCTTAACAGCTTCTTGGCTGAAGAGCCATTCATCACTGTCACTACGTTGTCCAGATTTATCCAATCCCAGATCTGTTTGGAAGGGGACAATCGTGGAGGATGGTTAGATTATCAAAGGAATAACCAAACGAAAGGAACACGACGAGACAAAAAAAAAACTTGAGAGATTTGTATTTGTTCAATCAAGGCAGTAGGAGGCAACATTTCATGAAAAACCTAACCGAACCAAAAAATATGGCACGGTTCTAAATTATCGAACGGTATTATTTTTAGAAAACTAAATTTTTTGGTATTGAACCAAATCGAATTTTAAAAAATTCTGGAAAACTGAAAATTTTAAAAAAATTCTAATTTTTTTTTTAAATCAGAATCCGAACCAGAATTAAAACCGAATCGAATCGAATATAAAATAAAAATCGATTGGTATCTATTTTGGAGAATTGAAAAAACTAAACCGATATATTTCTATCCCGAATCTGAACCGATTTTCGAAACGTTTACTCCTAATATCCATCGTTCGAAAATTTGCGGATGAAGTATCCGAATCTACAAAGATTTTAGAATTTTTTTTTTTGTTGAACTACATTGACTTTAGATATGATGTCAAAAATAAATTCAAGGTATTATCGTTGTGATCTAGAAGTTACGAGTTAAGATATTGTCGTTGTACAGAGGTCACGGGTTAAGGGACGCTTTGTGCTGGTGCACAAATCCTTTACTGAACCCGAGAATTAGAAGGATTTGTGCTCTCGTTGGGTCGTTGCTCTCGTTTTCGTGAAATCAGAGGTATTATTCAGGGATCCAGTCGAGGAATCACGTGCTTGTCACGTGCTACGTCTTAGGACTTGTCGGCCAGAATTAGTAACATTGACTAGCCCGGCCCATTTTCAGGTGGAGCTTTCCCGTTGGGCCTTTGAATTGCAAAAAGATACACAATAATAACAACCAAACCATTTTAAAGAATATCAAAAATACCCTCCATTTGGCGAGAGGCGAGCGGATCTCCCGGCGGATCCCTCCGGACAATCTCCATTACTCCCGGCGAGATCCCGACGTGTTCGTTCTCTCTTCAGTAGATCTTCCAAACTATGGCTCCGGTGTCGGCTCTTGCCAAGTACAAGCTCGTGTTCTTGGGAGATCAGTCCGTCGGAAAGACCAGTATCATCACTCGCTTTATGTACGACAAATTCGACAACACGTACCAGGTACTTTCATTTCGATCCCCGGATCATACCTGAGATGCGCGGCATGGCTCGATTTTGTGGGATTGTTGTCGGGGAATCATGTGGGTTGGATTATTTCCTGATCTCGTGTTTGAATCTGTGTATTTACCTGCTAATCTGTTTCGTAGATCCTCGCTTATTAGACGTGAATTCTGTATTTAGTCTTGAGTTTGCTGTACTCGCGACTGAAAATCCTCTGATCTTGATGTGACTATGGTCGTTGTTCAAGATAAAACTTCAGATTTCTGCAGTAGTATAATAAATTTTCATTCTGTGCGGAATTTACAATTCAGAACCTTTAGGTAACGATCCATCCCAAACTGTCATCACTCTACATGTTTGTTTGTTTATCACCAGGCCACAATCGGTATTGATTTTCTATCCAAGACAATGTATCTTGAAGATCGAACTGTCAGATTACAGCTCTGGTACGATTCTGAACCCGGTGTTAGTGTTTTAAACGCCGAACAGTAACATCACACATCATAGTTTAAGAATTAACCTGGAGGCTTATGACATTGGCAGGGATACGGCTGGGCAGGAGAGGTTCAGGAGTCTTATTCCAAGCTATATCAGGGACTCGTCTGTTGCTGTCATTGTGTACGATGTTGCAAGTATGTGACCTTCGTCTTTCTCTCTACACTTCTCAACTGCGTGCGTGCATTCTTTCCCAGTGTCCATTTAGTGGCTAATGGCTATGGCATGTTAGTAATCATACTAGCGAATGTGTTCAGATTCCTGAAAGTTGGTTGCTGTTTTCGTTTCTCCATGTGATTTAGGTAGGCAGTCCTTCCTAAACACTTCTAAGTGGATCGAGGAAGTTAGGACTGAACGTGGCAGTGATGTCATAGTTGTGCTTGTGGGAAACAAAACAGACCTTGTCGAAAAAAGGTAACCGATCATCTTACAACCTCCTTTTAGGCTCACGAGGATATAGTCCGTATTTCTGTCAGTGTTATTGAAATTGAAGAGTTTGGTTATTTCTTTCTGCCATGATAAGCCCGAGTTTAAATTTTGTAGATCTTATGTTTTCCAAATGAATAAATGGTTTATGCCTACCATTAAGTATCTATCTGCCTGCGAATGAATATCATTACGGTTTTTTTGCCTGGGTCCGATCGAAAGGCTGTGTAGGCAATGCGTGAACAAGCTTCCCAGTTTGATATAATGGCTAACGGATGTCGGTAACTGCCAATGGCCTTCGTACCTATTAATGTATTTGATTTACAGGCAAGTGTCCATAGAGGAAGGAGAAGCCAAGGCTCGTGAGCTTAATGTAATGTTTATTGAAACCAGTGCGAAAGCAGGCTTCAACATAAAGGTAAAACGACCTACGGCTTCACATATTTACACTTTCGATTTCAACTGAGCCAGATCAGTTGAATGCTTAGGTTCTTTTGTAAACATGCTTCTCATTCATTTGGCTCGAGTCGATCTCGATGTTATATGATCTTCGGGTCATGCTTTATAAACGACGCGGTCTGGAAAACCCTAACAAAATTTAATAATTATGTGATCAAGGCGCTATTTCGCAAGATAGCTGCAGCTTTGCCCGGGATGGAGACATTGTCATCGACAAAGCAAGAAGAGATGGTCGATGTCAATCTCAAGTCTTCGAACGCAAACGCATCTCAGGCCCAGCAGCAATCCGGAGGATGTTCTTGTTAATGTCACAGACAGATCAATAGAAGTGAAAATGAAAAGAAATGGGCATACGCCCATCTGTAAAATTTTTGTCTGCTTTCTCAGTTTCCAACTATACGCGGCGCTTTGGCTTTTGTCCATTCGTTTCGAGAAAGAATTTGGTATTGTTAATCTGGATTTTGTCCTAACTTTATCTTGGACTGTTGTCTA
The DNA here is from genome assembly GCF_000463585.1 of Tarenaya hassleriana. NCBI lineage: Eukaryota > Viridiplantae > Streptophyta > Magnoliopsida > Brassicales > Cleomaceae > Tarenaya > Tarenaya hassleriana. The sequence goes on along the minus strand of NW_010967884.1, from coordinate 119,605 downwards.
GTATTCGTGTTCTGGATTTACACTCGAAACGTGTGTGTCTTTGTTTAGTGTATATACCGCATAGGGATTGAGTGTGCCTTTCAATAGACTTAAAAAAAAAAAAAAATCCTTGCGTCAAGTTGTAAAACTGGGAGGAGAGTGGACGTTTTGGTTATCCATGTTTCTGGTTTCATTTTTTTTTAAAAGAAATTTTATATTTATGGGTTTATTTTTATAGAAATATATATTTAAATTTAATTTTAAATTTTTTTATAAATCTGTATTCATTTATGAAATTTATTTTATATAAAGTTATTTCAATTAGGATGTTATTTTAATTACAAATTATATGCATTTAGTTTTATATTGAATCATTTCAGTTATCTTTAGCTATGAGTTTGGTTTAACTTCAATTTTTTTTATCCATAAAGACATTGGTTTTTCAAAGATTTTTTGATTTTCGGTTAGTTTCTTTTTATTTGACTGTAGTCCATTTTTACAAAAATTATAATCATTCGTTTTTTATATCATATTAATTTTTTATTTATTATTTTAATCATTAACTGAATTAATAATCATTAACTGAATTAATAATCCGTAACTTCCACAAATACCATGGTAATTGATGAACTTCATTTTTTTCTCACAGCATAATCTTGAAACAGTCTTTATGTTCAGCCTTTATAGTAACTATTCAAGGACAACACACTCACCAATTTTAAATTTTATGAACTCACTTCAATAGTATTAGGAATCTAATGAGGGAAAATATCAAAAATACGTTTCAAATGCTATAAGGTTTCAACCGTATGTTTGGTTAACAAAAAAATTTAAACGATTAAAAAATTCAAAATGTCCTTGCAAAAATACCTTTACCCAAAATGCATTTAAAACGTATGTTTAAAGTTTGCCCTCTTGAATCATGTGAATCGTTTTAAGTCATGTTATATGTAGAAGGGTGTTAATAAAGTTCGAAACACGAAATCCGAAACATGTATATAATAATATAGATCCGATAAATAAATGGACGGACCGACTCGATCCGAATAAATCTAGGTACAAAACCTGCCCCGCCCATTTTACATCCTTACATTAAAGAGATATTAGAAGATTAGATTTCTACTTTCAATCGAAATCTGGATCACACATCATAATAAAATTATTTTCATTTATGCGTGTTCTATATATATATATATTATATTTTAGAGAAATTTGGTTAATGTATATACTAAAATCATATATATTTTTACTCGACAACATATATATATATATATATATATATATATGTGTGTGTGTGTGAAAATACTTTAGCGGCTTAGATTTGACTTTTAAATTCTATATCAATGTTTTTTGTAGTTAATTGCACTAAATTGGATAATTCGATTTGGGAATTTTGTGAAATTGGTGTAGACATTTGTCAAATTAAAAATTCGTTTAAGAAAACATCACATTTTGCTAAATTGGTGTAGGAAAATGTCATTTTTCCATGTTTTTTCTATATAATTTTTTATTGTAACGAATATTTCTCTATATCCTCGATATATATATATAACAGATATTAGACAAATTTGTATATTTTAAAGTTTACACAGTCATTTTGTAGGTTTAAAATTATTTAATCGTAATAAATGCCAACAACATTGAGTGTGAATATCAAGAGTTGGAGTGTGATATTGATGTTGGATTACCATAACTGAAGAAGTCGGAACTCAAATAAGTGATAGAAAACGGAAAAAAATTTCTAGTATTTGGAATCATATGATTCGAGTAGATAGTGAAAATGTCGCTTGTAACGATTGTGGTAATAACTAATAATTATGCAATTTCATATCTCGAAACAAGGCATTTATTGTGGTATCGATGACTCTCTATCTACTTCCTTATCATCTAAGGTCGTCTTATCTCAATCTAGTATGGATGCGATATCAGAGAATTAATATATTATCAAAACTTTTTAGTTTTTTTTTTTAAAATACTTACTTTGTTATTATTGATTTTAAGAATATTTTTGTTAAATAACTCACAACGATATTGTTATTATTATTATTATTTTGTATTAATATTTATTTTTTATTAAATAGAGAAAAACGCGAAACTCTAGCCCAAACCCGTCCGAAATCTCATAGGGACGGACTCCAAACCATCGATCATAGATTCAAAAAATAAATAGATGGGTCGCTTCGACCCGAAAAAATCTATGACCAAATTAAGTCCGTCCCAAAACATGTCCGATCTGCCAATTTTACACCACCCCTATTGTATAGTGAGATGTATGGATTATAGTGAGTTATATGTATTGGAGTGGGTCGTAGCGAATTGTATTGAGTTAGATGTATCGGAGTTAGATGATTTGCAGTGAATCAAATTGTACCAAGTCAAAGTAGGCCACAGTGGGTCGAAATAAGTTAGATGAGTTATTGTGAATCAGATAAATTGTAATGAGAATTCAATCATAATGAATTGGAGTGGATCGTAACGAGAATATAATCATTGTAAATCAAAGTCGCAGTAAGAAATTCATCATGAAAGAGAAATTAAATGAATGAAAAGGAGAGATAAATAATAAAAATAGAGATTAATTTGATTTGAATATTATTAAAGGAAGAAGGACAATGTTGACATTAAGGTAATGATTTTTTTTTTTGTATGATGAGATTTATTATTGAACCATTGTAGCATTTGAAGCATTTTTTAAAATTTATCCATCTAATCATATAATTTGGTTATGTAATACATAATATCTATATCTCATTTTGAGATGGATACCGGTGTCACCGACTAATTTAGGTCGAACTCGATCCGAGGATTTCAGATTCAGGTTCGAACCGATTCGATTTTTTAACTAACTAAATAATCAAATCTGTATCCTTGCTCTATAGACTTTGGACTCGGACTCGAGTCAGATCGACCTGCTCAATTTATTCTTTACAATTTTTTTATTTTTTCAAAAAAAATATTTTGGATTTTTGGGTTCGCATAATCCCGATTTGAATCCGAGTTGAAAACATAAAACCGGATATCCGCCGCACCCACCCATCATCAGGAATCTCATTTGAATCTCATTTGGTTTAAAATTTTCATGAACTCAACTTTTAGGAATCTAATAATCATATGATTTGTATGAAAACTATAAATGCAGGAAAAATACTCACATATTCCCCCCCAAAAAAATCCACAAATTTAATTAACTCCTCCAATCTTACATAGGTGTTCTTTTAATCACCCCAGATTTCATACTAATTGCCATTTTAAAGTAAATGCGAGGGTATTCCCGTCATTTCACTCACGACGGTGATGAGTTTTCCCCAAATCGACGAGCTTCCTCGACCGGTTCGCGCACCGAGACGACGCCGTCCAGATGTGAGGCCTCGCCGGAGCTTTGGAATCGGCGGAACACCTGAATTGCAGCGGCAAGCTTCCTCTCCGTCTCCCATGGCGGCTTGGGCTCACCCTCACCAGCGGGCTCAAGCAGAAGGCCATCCCCGACACACTCTTCACAAGCCCTGCGCGTGGCTTCCTCCTCGCCGGTGTCCTCTTCAAATTCCCAGGCGATTCCCCGACGGAAGCCAGCGTCGGGGGCTCTGGCTCGTCCTCTGTCTCCTTCTCCCGCACCGGCGACATTCCCCGCCGAGGTTTGCTATTGCAGTCGGCGATCAAGCCCTCGATGAAGGACGAGCTGGGTTGCTTCTTCACGCGACCGGAGATCACCGTCTGGAGCCAGGACCAGGACGATGACGACGTAGTGGAAGCGCGGCAGGAATGACTAGAGGACAACCTACGATCCAAGACAGATGGCTCGAGACCCGAGTCGGACTCGTCAAATTTGGCCCTGAAGAGAGTGGACAACCGACAGAAACCTCTTCTTTTCTTCTTTATCGATTGGTCCGAGACGGAATCCGCCACCAAGCCGCTACCCCCCACAAAGCCGCTGACGGATGGGCGGGGATCCACCTGAGAGGTGGAGAAAGAGCGGTGGTGAGAGAACAATGGGAGATCTCCGGCATCGGATTTTCTGGTAGAGACGTAAGGGGAAACGGGCCGAGGCGGAAGATCAGGTCGCTGGCAATGGCGGTGATGGCCGGCGGCGGAGAGAAGACGTTCGCGGAGGCAGGATGCGCAGACGCCGACGGAGCTGCTCCGATCAACGATGTGCCGTTTACACCTCATGTGGAGGGAGAGCAAATGTTTGGTAAATTTTCGAATTATAAAAAAAATGATAGGGCAATATAAGACAGCAATAGAATGAAACAACCAATTTATAGTGAAAACCCTTTTAAGTGTGAGAAGTAAAAACTTGTACGAGTGAGATTACAACCTCCAATAAACGAGTGAGATTACACAACTAAGGATTCACAATAATCATACCATTATTAAGTCCGATTGGGGAAGAGTCCACCCTATGATTTGAAAATCAATTGGACTTTATTGGCGTTTGACTAAATGTTTCATGAAGATGGTTTTTTGTTATAATATGGTTGTAAGATCGCGAAGCGGTTTTATGGAAGTTTCGAAGATTTTTTTTTTTTTTTTTTTTTTTTTTGGTTTTAAGAGAGAGAGGAATAATGAGGAGAGAGAAACAGTAATAAAAATGTAAAATCCTGAATGCGCAACGTAGCGTTAGAAAATCAGGTTCTGATTACAACTAACATATATATATATATATATATATATATATATATATATATATCTTTTAATTACTTTAATGTGATTTGTAAGATAACCGATCCTTCATTGACTTGTCCCTTTTCCTATGTTTTCCTGCCGTTGACCATTTCTTTTTTCATTTCAACCAAAAACCCATGAAATAAGTTGTAAATGATTTGCTCAGCCACTGGCCTCACATCACCAATATAAATAAATATGCTTTGTAAAGTGGACGTGGTTCCGAAACGTCGTCGTTTTGTGCATCCACACGCTCCCTTCCGTTTTCTTCGGACACACCCACGTGTCCTCCGATCCGTAAAGCCCGTGCGTTTCTCCACGTTTATTTTATTGGGCTTGGCCTTTATTCTCGGGGCATTATGGGCTTTGTGGGCCTGTTAACATTATTTGGGCTTATCACTCATCCTAAAAAGGATCAAAAATGAAGAATGTTCATCATGCGGTTGCTGACGTCACCGTTTTGTGGCCCCTCTGAATTCGAACATTCTTTTGAAATTCGAAAATTCAAACGCGTTAAGCACAAGGCAGCCAGACTTTTCCGAGGTCCCATGAGCCAGGACGAAGGAAAAGATAATAAGACCGTACCGTCCGATTCCAAGACAAGGTCAGACGAGGCGGACGGTTTTAGCAATATTGTCCTAAAGCCATCCCTTTTCTAACGTATTCTCTCTCTCTCCCTGACTTTCTCTCTGGTTTCCTCTATTGGCCCCTACTTGTTCTTGGTCTCTGGTTTTCGTTTCAAATTCCTGGGCTTTGGGCAGAATTCTTGCGCCCTCTCCTCTGAACTGATTTCCTATTTCCAGAATTCTCTTCTGAAGCATAAGGACGAGGAAGATGACAACCATGGAGAGCTTGATTGGTTTGGTTAACAGAATTCAGAGGGCATGTACCGTCCTCGGCGACTATGGCGGCGGTGACAACACTTTCTCTTCTCTCTGGGAAGCTCTTCCCTCCGTCGCCGTCGTCGGTGGCCAGGTGAATCCCCTTTCAAAGCTATGGTTGCTCTTAAGACCCTAAATTTTCCTCCTCTTCCTCTGTTCCTTCTTAGTTTGCTTTTGGGTTTTGCTCTTTTTGGTGGGCAGAGTTCTGGAAAATCTTCCGTTCTTGAGAGCATAGTTGGAAGAGACTTCCTTCCTAGAGGATCCGGTTCGTGCTTGTAACCTTCCCCTTTTCACGTTTCTGGGTGTGATTCTGAGATGAGGTTTGTGTTGCAGGTATCGTTACGAGACGGCCTTTGGTGTTGCAGCTTCATAAAATGGAAGATAAAGCAGATGAACATGCTGAATTCCTTCACCTTCCCAAGAGGAAATTCACCGATTTCTGTATGTATCTTACCTGCATCACAGTTCACGATTGTTGTTCCAGAAATGCTAGTGGCTGTTCTTAGTGTTAGGTTAAAAGCTACACGGAATTCATGAGGAATTCTTTCTTGTTGCAGCATTGGTTCGCAAGGAGATTCAGGATGAAACAGACAGAATCACTGGCAAGACTAGACAGATATCTCCTGTCCCCATTCACCTCAGCATATACTCTCCAAATGGTCAGTTCTGTTATTACAGCAATCACTGGTCTTCCCTTCCATGTTTCTCTTGTTTGTGGCGTTTCTTCCTTCTGATTCTGATATTGATTCTTGAAACAGTTGTGAATTTGACCCTTGTGGATTTACCTGGTTTAACTAAAGTTGCCGTTGGTAAGTCCTAAGTATAACCCTTTCTCTTAGTCCCATCTTTCTTCATAATAGATATATATTTGGTGCTAGTGTTAAGGTTTTGATCTATCTTTTCTTTTCAGAGGGACAGCCCGAAAGTGTCGTTCAAGACATCGAAGCCATGGTGCGCTCATACGTTGAAAAGGTGAGGAGCTTTTGTCTTCTTTGCGTAAACTGATGAGGCAGTATCGTTTATAAGGTTTATAAACCCGTTTGAGATTTTCCGTTTCTCTTTATGGACGGTTCTACTGTCCTATAGATTTCCAAATTTGATCAGTTCAATGCATTGGCAGCCCAACTGTATAATACTAGCTATATCTCCTGCCAACCAAGACATAGCCACTTCTGATGCTATCAAGCTTGCAAAAGAAGTAGATCCAACAGGTTTGTTTGTTTTGCTGTTTCAAATTGATGACGAACCTTGCAGAAGTAATTGGATTATGTGAATTTTGAACTGTACTAGGTGACAGAACATTTGGTGTTCTGACCAAGTTGGATTTGATGGACAGAGGAACCAATGCATTGGATGTAAGTCTCTTTTCTATGTTCCTCTGATCTGACACAATTTTTGTCCTTTCGCTGTATCCGTATACATTTTATCCGACGATTGTAAGATATTCTTATTTATTGGCTAAGGTTCTGGAAGGAAGATCATACAGGCTGCAACATCCTTGGGTCGGGATCGTGAACCGTTCACAAGCAGATATTAATAAGAATGTAGATATGTTGGTCGCGAGACGGAAGGAACGGGAGTATTTTGAGTTCAGCCCTGACTACGGACACTTAGCCAACAAAATGGGTTCGGAATATCTTGCAAAGCTTCTATCTAAGGTTCTAAATCGAACCCGGAATACTTCGAAATATCATCTTTCTGTATTTATAATCTAAGTGTACTTGAAATGGTGGCGATATGTTTTTTGATTTTTCAGCATTTGGAGTCGGTTATTAGGGCTCGGATTCCGAGTATCTTATCCCTAATAAACAAAAGCATTGAAGAACTTGAAAGGGAGTTAGATCATTTGGGTAGGCCTGTTGCTGTCGATGCTGGGGTGAGTTTCATTATACGAAACTCTCTCTATCTGTTATGACTGCTGTTTTTTTTTTCCCATCTGTGCTAAGTATTTCGGTCTCAGGCTCAATTATACACAGTCTTGGAGATTTGCCGGGCGTTTGATAAGATATTCAAAGAGCATTTGGATGGAGGGTAAGTAATAAAATATCATGACATCGTTTTCTGTTTCTGCCCTGGTCGGTCCATGTTATATTCTGAACTTAAAATGTTACGTTCTTAGGCGACCTGGAGGTGATCGTATCTATGGAGTATTCGACAACCAGCTTCCGGCTGCTCTGAGAAAACTGCCTTTCGATCGTCATATTTCCTTGCAGAATGTGAAGAGAATTGTCTCGGAAGCAGATGGGTACCAACCTCACTTGATTGCACCAGAGCAGGGCTATCGACGCCTAATCGAAGGGGCCCTGAACTATTTCAGAGGTCCAGCCGAAGCTTCTGTGGATGCGGTGAGGATTGTTTTTAAAAAAGTCTTTGGCTTTTCCACTCCATCTTCTTCATCTTTGAGCTGAAGTCCCACCCATTTATGCAATGCTGCAGGTTCACTTTGTGCTGAAAGAGCTTGTCAGAAAGTCGATAGCAGAAACAGAGGTGAGATTGATTCTTTAGAAACTGTTTATGATGTTCTTTAAAGATGGAGAACTGAAATCTTGTGGCAAAAGCAGGAGCTGAAGAGGTTTCCGTCTCTGCAAACAGAGATAGCTGCCGCAGCCAACACTTCATTGGAGAAGTTCCGGGACGAAAGCAAGAAGACGGTTGTCCGGCTGGTTGAAATGGAAGCTTCTTATCTAACTGTCGAGTTCTTCCGGAAGCTTCCACAGGAAATGGAGAAACCTGGACCGGGAGCCGTCACTGCCACGTCACCCACAACAGACAGATATGGTGATGGTCATTTCAGAAGGATAGCGTCCAATGTATCAGCGTACATAAACATGGTATCAGACACTCTTCATAACACCATCCCCAAGGCCGTTGTCTGTTGTCAGGTCAGAGAGGCAAAACTCTCGTTACTCAACTTCTTCTACTCACAGATTGGCAAGAGAGAGGTACGTTTGTCTCAATCTTCCACTTCTCCTTCGAATTTTCTGTGTCCCGTGGAACAAAACATATGTATGTCACAATGGCACCCGACGATCGGGAAAAGGGAAATCGTGTATTGCTCTTGGCTGAAGTCCTGTGTATATACAACCGGAACACAACCAGAAACCTAGCAAAATAAGGAGAATCTATACTAAATCTGATCACAATAGGTAACTAACTAGATTGTACAATATATGTAATATACGTTGGCGATATACTCGGCAATAATGTACGATGATGTCTTGTCATAGAGATATTGGTAGAGAGGATTACAATATATATATATATATATATATATATAATACAATAGTAGGATATCTGATTTACTTAATAATTATATACATATAAATAAAATCAAATAATATGTTGTAGTTTGAACTCGAACTTCGCCTTAGTCCCAAATTTTTTCGGGGTCGGCCGCATGAATTCTTCATTCATTCTGCTGGTTGCGCCTTGAAACTTGTGAATTCATTGCATGTGAGATTTGACATTTGTTTTCTTTGGTTAGCTGCCAACCTATCACAAAACCCTCCTCTTTTATCCGGGCTTGGGACCAGCTAGACAAGAGCAAGCTCCTGCCTAGGCAGAGTTAAATAATATGTTGTAGTCTTTTCGAATATTCTCTATATCTGTCATATACTGTCGTTTCATTCTTGGCAGAGTAAAGAGTTAGGACAGCTACTGGACGAGGACCCGGCATTGATGGAAAGGAGACTGGAGTGCGCAAAGAGGCTTGAGCTATACAAGAAAGCTCGGGACGAGATCGACTCTGTTGCTTGGGCTCGATGACTCGGTGAGTGTTGCAGTAATAATAGGCCGGGTGAGATTCTTTGCTTCTATTCGAGGTTTCTTGTGACATTTGCTTGTATTATTCTGCTATGTCTTTGTATTTATCAGATCTTTCGAGACAGTTTCACGCAGAGGAATCCGGTCTTATGATTATTTTTTTGCTTTGAATGCTGAGGGTGTTGTAAAGTTTCTGTTGGGAAAGGAAACTTTATCACTGCTGTTACAACCACTTGGCGTTTAACATTCGGGAATGTTGACTGCGTGCCGTTTTTTTAGACCATAATGAAAGGAGGGACTAGGGGTTTGTAGACGTGGATAATAGTTAAACCGGGTTCAAGCCGGTGCATGATTATTCTGCTCTCTTTCAGCTGTCGAGATTTTTGATGGTTTGGTTACTTGAGAATCCGTCATTGAAATAGAATATATATATATATATATATATATATATATATCCTTTTACTATAATGTATTCTATTTCTTAAACATAGACTTAGTACACGTTGGATTTTTACCCATTTAACAAGAATTGGAATTGCGGATAACCTTGAATCTCTATTCTCTAGCATGTTAGAGAACGTAAGAATAAAGATTTCTCTGAGTTTACAAGTCAGACAATCAGATTTTTTTGTCTTAAAAAATCTACATGTGGACTATGTTTTCTCTGTAAGAAACAAAGATTTAGATATAATTTGGGGACCATAACCCATCGATATGACCAAAACCCGAGGTACATAAAAAATTATCAAATTAAACCATCATAAAATCAGCAATTATTCAACAATTCTAAATTAACTCATTATACTTATTCAATATGATATTATTAGTACACATAATTATTGAAAATAATCCAACCGTACGTACTTGCTAAGCTTATTAGAAAGCCTCTTCTAACCCGAACCGGTCGACAAAATTAAATATCTTGTCCTCGACCAAAGCACTAACAGTCCTATCCTTCATTCCTTGGTGTCCCTTCCAAATCGGAATCCTCAATCCCTTTGTTTCTCTTCTTCAGGATTTCTCTAAACCACATTGCCGACATTTTAGGGCATCGTTTGAGACCGTTGTTGTAATCAACGTAAAACAGACCGAACCGGATTTCATATCCGTTGTTCCACTCGAAGTTGTCGAGCAACGACCACGCAAAGTATCCTTCCACTCGGCATCCATCCTCACTGCAACCATACGTTTCTTGCGTCTCAAGAAACGGGTTTCATGTAGGTATGTACGTATGTATGTATATATGTATGTATGCATGCATGCATGTATGTATGTATATGCTATAGTTACTCACTAGATGGCTTTGTGAAGGCTATAGAGATGCTTCTTGTGGTACTCCGTCCTCTGTATATCCATCAAGCTGAAGAGCTTCGGTTTTTTGTCGCACCCTACATCGCAATATCCTGATGTACATGAATTTGAAAACAAAAATAGTCAACAATTTTGTTTTTGGATTAGCTGCGACTAAAATATTGGGTTATAAATTATAATTTCGAATTAGATCTCGTTTATATTACCGTTTTCGGAAATTATAAACTTAGGGTTCCCGTATTTGTTCTTGGCGTAATTTAGAACTTTCCTCAGCCCCTGTGGGTGCAACATCAACCACTCCACACCACCCTGAAAAAAGTTGACAGAAATACTTCAGTGCATATGCATATAAGAACTTAAGCACGTACTCTTGCATGCATGCACGCATTGTTCATCGCAATGCTTGATGCTACTTTTAATTTTTTTATTACCTGGGATCCGATGCGCTTTCCATCCTTGTTGTATTCTGCAGAACATGAAAGAAAATGATTGCTTGCAACTCAAGAAACATATTCTTTCTTTGTAATTTTAACTGTTTAAAATCTTTTCCCTTGTCTCGATTTAGACTTACTCTTCCATTCAACATGCTGATCCGATCTCCAACTGGGTTTCTCAGAATCGGTTTCATCCATGTTTTTCACGTAAACAGCGCTGTAATAATTTATTCCGACGAAATCAAAAGATCCTGTTAGTTTCTGAGATTGGCTTGCGGTGAAGGAAGGCAATCGTTCTCCGACTATCTTCTTCATAACTTCTGGATAATCTCCGTACACCGTAGGATCCATATGCCTAGAAGAAAGATCGTGTATAGCCTTAGGCTCGGAACGCAACAAAAAACGTCTCATATCCTTTATTTGGGTTTCAAGAAAATTAACCAAACCCACCATCCAAACATGAACTCCATGGCTCGTTCTGCTGCTTCTTTATCATCGTCACAGTTCTGATCATAAGGTTCGTACCACAGAGGGCAATGCGCTATTCCTATCTTTCCATCTTTGCACTGCGATTCAGCCAAATTCGTTTATACAATATAATGTATATATACCTTCTTTTATGACGAAGAGTCGATCTTAATTAGTCACATGGTCCACGAGATCACAGTAAACTTTTCTTCAAAATGTGTTGAAAAGTGAAAGAAACGGTGTGTATATATATATATATTCTACATACATTATGGCAGTTCCTGAAGGCTTCAACGGCATTGGCATGGGCCAGAAGGAGATGATGACTGACGATATAAACCTCTCGGCCGGAAAATCCAGCCTCGCATGCCTTGTTCATGTACTTGGAAGCTCGTCCTGGTGCTTTTTTTCCCATGTCGTAACCACCCGTACTGTAAACCCATGGCTCGTTTATAGTGATCCACAACTTCACTCTGTCCCCGAATTCCTCGAAGCATATGCTTGCAAAATCCCGAAAATCGTCCCTGTATCCGATTTGATATTAGAAATTTAAAGTATTGTGAAGTTTGAATCCTCAGAATTTGGAAAATCGTCATACTTACACAACTTTTTCGCTTAAAAAGCCGCCGTATTCATCTTCTAGGGCTTGAGGAATATCCCAGTGGAACAATGTCACGAGAGGGGTGATTCCTGCTCGTTTTGTATCAGTTCGACCATGTATTATTATTACATGCACAAAATCATATACATATATATATATATATAAAGAAAATGATTGATTACCATTGTCTAACAGTTCATTGATGAGGTTATTATAATATTCAATGCCCTCGTTGTTGACTCCTTTGCTTATTTTTCCTTCTAAAATTACACAACATATACACAATGAGAAGACGAACTTATCAAGTTGATATATATATATATATATATATATATATGCATATATATATATGCTGTAATGATAAATAAAAAAAACAGATAAAAAGGAAGGAAAGCTAAGTATAACATACGAGGTAAGATCCGAACCCATGAAATGGAGAACCTAAAAGCATCCATGTTCATATCCTTCATTAGCTGGATATCTTCCTGTCAAATTTCCATATATATTTATGGCTTTAATGTTCACAAGAAGAATTTGTATATCCTCAAACAAAACATCTATACATAATTAATTTATACACTTTTGTAATCCTTGTATATACCTTGTAACGGTTATAAAAATCGACTGCCACGTCTGCATTAGAATAGCAATTTCTTTCTGCCAAATTCGATTATCAGTAAGCTTTTCAAATTGATGAAAACGCTATCCTCGAATGTATTGGTCGATCAATATATATATATATATATAAGTACCTGGAAACATGCGAACAAAGTTGTCCCAAATACTCTCTCCCCGAGACCCTTCCTCCACAGCTCCTTCATACTGACATTACCCCGAAAAACCATATCCTCGAATTAATGTATTGGTCGATCAATATATATATATATATATATATATATATGTACATGCATTCGGAACATTCAGCGTTGTAGTTTTTGTACATATGTATGTACCTGGAAAGCTGAAGAAGCGGTTCCGAACAAGAAACCCTCGGGAAAGGCAGCTCGGCCAAACGTATCCTCCGCGACATCAGATACTTTCTTCAATCTGTTGAACATTTTGTACCAATCCAGATTATTATACACACAAGTGCCACACACACACACACATATATATATATATATGTGTGTGTGTGTGTATGTGCACGCAACACAACCCAACAAATGCATCACATAAATGATTCGCTTAACTGTGTCATTGTTCGTTAGGTTTCACGTAAGCCCTGTCTTGGAGTAGCCTCGCCCTCGAACCCTGCAGTATACGTCTGCATGCATGCACACTCTACGATTAATATTATAAGGAAAAACTTTCCTTGTTTCTTCCAGTTTCAGAAACAAAATGCATACCGAATTTGGCGACTGAGGCTTATGATCCTGCTCTGGTAGAAGAAAAAAAAGAAGGGCTATATATATATATATATGTATATATAAGAACTGAAAAAAGGGAACTATACATTGTACAAAGAAATAAGAACTGGAGAGAAAAAATGGAGAAAGCAAAGTTGTGTTTTGTGATGTCTCTAAGTTATTGACTCCGGTTATGTTTTAATTAGTACTGGATTATCCCGGTTATTTCCGGTTTGGCGTGTGACGTTTCCATTGCAAGTCTACTTTAACAAGAAGCATAAGATTACATCCTTCCGCAAAGTGATCAAGCTATACTGGTGTTTTGCGCAAATGCATTCAACGTGTTTAATTTGATTTCTATCCTTTTAGTACCTCACATAACACGTCATTAATTTGGCTAACTCGGTGTTGGTTAAGGGATGATGGAGACGTTAGAACAATAAAGTCACTATAACCGAGGATATAAAATGAGATATTTATTGCGTTTTTTTAAAAAATCTACTTGAAATGTCTTTTTTTTTTTATATTCCGTAAGTTCACCAGGCTTTTGTCCAACTACATCTCTCAGAGGAACGGGGCAGCCCATGTGAAAACCCCTCTCCAACCAGAAATCGAACCGCCAACCTCTAAGTGTTTTGCACCCACCTGTTGACCATTCGCCCTCAAGTTGTTGGCTTACTTGAAATGATATTGTTTTAATTATGTAAGAATATTTAATTTTAATATGTATGCACGTATAATTTTAATTGCTATAATCTATTTCTCGTCCTAGCGCTGTATACATAAAGGATTGGACCTTTCTATCCTTGGACTAACATCTACAAAACAAACAAGTCCACTTCCGTTTCAATTTTTGCCTTTATTTTTTTGTTAGTCAGTGAATATATATATATGTAAGAAAAAAAACAAATACAAGATTTAGACCATAGGAGATGGTATATGATGTGAAATTCATATATATATATATATACACCTTTGTAAATAAAAAAGATACAAGTTTCATATGGAATTTCGATCTCGTTCTTCAAAATTTTCCAGCATTAGCTAAATACTACGGATTAAGTAAGATTTTGGTGAAACATAAAAATGATGTTAAGCAACAATGGCGGCAAAAACATTTGCATAATCTCGTTTTTTTTTTTGTATTTCAAGTTCAAGGCGGCGTACCAATAAATGTCACTTTCTCGTTTTACGAAGACAACATAAACTCCGTGTGTTGCGACTGACTTTGTCCAAGTACTATTCAGACATATCGTAAAAGAAAAGTCTGTAACCAGCTGTTTTCTGATCCTCCATGAGACTATAACCTTATACAATGAATTCAAATCTTAGATTATTCCAAGGAAAATTATTCAAAATTAGACAAGGTTTAAAGAAAATTTAATGTTGTCTTCCATCAAAACTGTATTCCTGTTTGATTTTTTTTTTAAAATAACTTTGACTTCGCGACTCAACAGATCGTGGACGATTGGTCAAATTTGGGATAGAAGGTAACTCCACCTTGAAGTTGAATGGTCGATTCTTGGCTGGTGGAGAGCGAGGTAATTTCTAGATTTATATGATCCATATACAAAGGCTACTCACGGTTCGGAGGTTTACTTAGTCAGTGCACCCGAAGGTAGCAGATTCGAGTCCTCTATAAAAAAAAAAAAAAAAAAAAAAAACTTTGACTTCGCGGCATCAGTTTCGACTTTTACTTGTGATGATGGACGCAAACGGTCGATGGTGGACTTGTTATTGTAATCTCACAGGCCCATAAGGTCCATATTTAGTTTGACCCTTTTTCTTCTTCTAATTAATTCCACGATAATTAAATTACAAATTATAATATGTCATATCGTTTATATGGAAAAAATATATAAAAAATATGAAATTTCTTCAAATTCAGTATGCTTCCGTTGTTCAAAGGAAAAATCCCAAATAAATGTATGCCCCCTAAAATATTAAATTTAATATTTTGTATATGGCCCCTAAAATTATCGAGACGGGTTTTGATAATTCATATGATATAGATTTATAAACCTATAAATAGATATTTGTGTAAACCATTTAGAACACACAAAAAATCACTTCAATACAGATCTATTATACATATTCTCATCTTCTTTTTTCGTTTTATATATATATTTTTGTAACAGTTAGCATGTGTCGCATTTTTTTTAATGAGTTATTATTCTGTATGTATTTATCATGATATATATATATATATATATATATATATATATATATATATATCACCGCTTCCCCTGTTTTTTTGTTTTGTTTGAGAATCGAAACATGAAAAAATGCCGGGAAACGACAACGTTTTCAGACAGAGACCCATGAAACAGATAAAGCTTCGCGGTTAAGGAATGGAACCTGTAGAAGAAAGAAGACTGGCAGTAGAAATCTGGGCTGAAAGGAGTCGCCTTGAAGCTGCTCTGCATATTTCTTCTTCTTCTTCGTGTTCTTGCAAAAACTCAAAGTTCTGATTTTTTTTTTTTTTTGTTCAGTTTGAATCTGATGAAGAAGACGAGATTTTCACGAGGGAAAAAAGAGAGGAAAGCGTTAAATGAAGGGAAGGTGAAATCTCTAAACCGAGAAAAGATGGCGAATCAGTACGGTAGGAGAGAAACCATAATTTATAAAATAAATTCCAAAACAGATTTTTTTTTTTTTTTAAAAAAAAAAGAGGTGAAAAGAGAGAATCAGGATTTATTTATTATTGCGTCTCTGAGCCTGGGATTTTAGTTTCCCGATATCCAACACACACACCCACGTATCCCTCAAATACCATTTTTTTAAAATAAATAAATATTTTTTAATAAATTTTATAATTGTTGTACAACTGTTGTATATCTCTTGACAACTTCCTGTGTGTATATATATATATATATATATGTAACTTGGCCCATAGGCCATTGGCATTGGGGGCCCAAAACACAACACAAACGTGTAGCTGGTGACCTAAACGACAGTGTTTTGATTCGAAGGCAGCAAAGGGTCTCCCTCTGTTCCAAAATTTTCTCATCGTTCTCGAGTTTATTTGTGTTCGTTTTACTTTATTTTATTATTTTCGTGTGCTACTGATGGCGGTGAGCTTCAGCAAATCTGCATTTCAGGTAAAATCACTCACCGATTCACCGTGAAGCTCCGATTTTGTTGCCGGAGGAAGGAACGGAAACGCCGTCGTATTGGGTGGCTGTCTTTAAGTCCTCGGACAGAAACAAAGGCTCAAAGTCTTCTTCTAGTCAAATCGAATCCACCACGAATTGTGCTTGGTGTGAACTTGCTTGATTATTCCCGTTGTTCCGTTCACTCGAGTTCATCTCCGGTTTAGTTTTTTAAAGGTTCGTTAAGCGGTGGGATGAACTACGAATCGTATGATAGCAGCGGTGAGTTTCTCATTCCGAACATCGAGCTGTTCTCTGTTCATTCTCTTATGTCGCTCGCATAAATTAGGGTTTCTGAGTCACAAAATCTGCGATTTTCCCCCTTTATAGTATAGAGAAAATGCGCATTCTAGTTGTGGTGGGTCGGTGTGAAATCTCGTTTTTCATTCAGGTTTTGGGTGTTTCAAACATAAATGGATATAGGGCCTTCGAGTTATTGTGAGCAATGTCGAAGTTGCGCGATCCTCTTATCTCTCTATTTTTCGCGTTTTGCATTGATATTGGAAAGAGTTGTAATGCTTTGAAATCGGCGGTGAGATTAAGTGGATGAGCCTTAATTCTGATTCAAGGAAGAAAAATGATGTGGTGAAGTTGATCACTGTGTTAGATTTTGATCTTGCCCCTTGTAAACCTGATATGATTTTGTAACCTAACAGCCTTTTTCTTGTGATCTCTCTGCAGGAACAGATGATGATCTGCCTCCCTCTCATAGAGTTTCTAGAGGAGGGCGTGTCACTGGAAATGGAAGACCTTCTACTCTCCCTCCGTCATACTCAAAGATGCATGAAGATGCTGATATGGAAGCCCAAATTCACCAAATCGAGAAAGAAGCGTACATTTCCATTCTCAGAGCCTTTAAAGCCCAAGCAGATGCAATAACATGGGTACTTGCTAGATTTGATTCACCCTTAATCCTTCACCATTAAAAAGGGCTTCTGATTTGGTAACTGACCTCTTCTATGTATATATTTTCTTCAGGAGAAAGAAAGTCTGATAACGGAACTCCGAAAAGAGTTGAGACTATCAAATGAGGAACACAGGGAGCTTCTAGGCCGTGTTAATGCAGATGATACAATACGTAGGATAAGGTGTGCAAAGTCTCAGCCTTTCCTACTCTTGAAGAGCCGGAACACTGCTAAGCTTTTCATGCATGCCACCGTCTTCTCCTGTTCGAGTAAATCAAATTAACTCTGACGTTATTACTTATTATAGGGAATGGAGACAATCTGGAGAAATGAAATCGGGTATGCGGGATGCTGGTCAAGCTGTTCATGATGCATTGCCGAGTCCTTCTGTCTCAACATCTCTTAAGAAACAGAAGCCTAACCAGCCAATACCTTCTCAGCCATTCACCGGTCCTTCACCTTCGTTTCATGCTCAAGCTGGGCCTATGCACCAACTATCTTCATCAACAGCTAAACGGGGATCTGTTCCAAGTGCCAAGGGCAAAAAACATAAACCAGTGAGTTAGAACTCAAGAGAGTTGGAATATTTTCAATCAAAACGTTTCCTTCTATGGTTCCTTTTCTTATTTCTTTTGTTGCAAGGTTTTGCCCGGTTCATCTTCCACGAAATCGATGTCATATTATCCTTTAGACCAAAACCCGAGGGGACAAGTCGTGAACAGGATACCTTCTCGAGCTGCCTCTTCTGGTGAACCCACGGAAGGAGTAGCATCTTTGGTAGGACGAAGAGTTAGGACCAGGTGGCCTGAGGACAATACATTTTACGAGGCTGTTATCACGGATTATAATCCAGTTGAGGTATGTGGTTTGTCAATTCACATAAATGTCAGTATTTTTCAAGAACATGGTTTCTTTTACTATTATTATATGCTTATTGCTTTTACTTTTAGGGTCGTCATGCCCTAGTCTATGACATTGGAACGGCTAGTGAGACATGGGAATGGGTCAACCT
This sequence comes from Tarenaya hassleriana, assembly GCF_000463585.1. Classification (NCBI taxonomy): domain Eukaryota; kingdom Viridiplantae; phylum Streptophyta; class Magnoliopsida; order Brassicales; family Cleomaceae; genus Tarenaya; species Tarenaya hassleriana. The sequence goes on along the minus strand of NW_010967884.1, from coordinate 101,092 downwards.
CTCGGAGGTAATTAGCATCCGTTCTTTATGTTACAGGGGTTATTAACTCATGCACATATCGAAGCACATCAATTGTTGCCAGTATTCATAGTAATTTACTTGAAGAGTATGTAATGTGTATCTTCTAAAGTTCCCTAGCACTGTGTTCTATTTAAGACAATGCTTCGTATTAGTTCATGATAGATTTTTTTCAAACCTTTTGACAGATCTCTCCAGAAGATATGGAGTGGATAGGAGAGAATCCTGTTATTGCTCATCGATATGGTTACAATGGACTAAATAGATCAAAAGGACCCAACAACGTTCTTGAAAGGGGGAGAGGTTTACCAAAGAATCCAATCAGAAAAGATTTCAGGACATCGCAGAACGGAATTGGAAAGAAGACATCAAGGGACATACGAATTCGTCAGACAGATGTACTGATTAGAGAGGTAACTGTGGCCCTCCTTGATTTTTCAGCACAGAAATGGTAAATCCACAATGACAATGATTCTGATAGGTGGAGAGAGTGCTTGGTTCAAATAACCCCGACCCTCAAGAAGTTGCAAGGGCGAGGAAAGTTTTGGAGGTTAGACAGAAGAGTGATCCAGATCTCTTCCTTTACTCTTCGGTTGCTTACATTATTCAAGTCATCACTTGACTGTCTTGAATTCAGGAACAAGAGCATGCACTTGAGGACGCAATTGCAAGGCTTGCAGATATTTCTGACGGAGAAAGTGGTACGCTGTTTTTTGTTATATGATTCTCAAATCTTCTGATCCTTTCCCAAGTTAGTAGTACTTGACATGTTCTTCTGTTTCGTCATCACCAGTTGTATTCCCTTCATTTGAGCAACTCAAGAAAAAAAAAGCAACCCTCAATATATATATGGATACATATACATATATATCCAAACCGGCGACTCACTAACTCATTGAAGTTTAGGGTCCACTGAAATTCTCGTTTTATGGAATTGTGGACAGAGGGAGGTTATCATCTGTAGCTTTGTTACGCACCAAGAAGGGCAACTTCACTTCCCAGAGACAGTCTGCAAAAATGTGTACATTGGGTGGGTGACAAAGAATGCCATTGGAGGTTTAGAGTCTCGACTTGTCCTTTTTCTTCTACCTGAGTGTAAATTTTTGCTGACCAACGATAAAGCTCTATCCGCTCCGACTTTGCTCATGGCAATCATCTCTGGGTGATCATCAAATGTCACAGGCACTGTCAATTATGGTCTTTTTTTTTTCTTGCTGCTGGTTTTTATGTTGCAGAAATGGAAAATCATGGATCAAATGAGAGAATTATGCTGCATATGAAAGCATAGAAGAAGAAAAAAGAGTCAAATAAAAAATAAAACCCTGAACTATGACTTGCCTAATGTGTTTAAATAAAGAATACTGATGCCTAAAGCCATAACGCCTACAACTTCTAACCGTCCTTCAATATCAGGCTACATTGGTTCACTACGGATAACATAATAAATGTACAAATCCCTTATTACCGTTTTACCTTCTAGTTCTTTTCTTGGGCCGTTTGCTATCCTTCCCGCCACAGCTGCCACTGGTTTTCCGACCTTGTTTGCCGGAAGAGGAGGCGGCCTTCCTCTGTTGTCTCCCTGTGACTTTTTTCAATGGAGTGCTGTTGTGTTCTTCGGGCTTCCTTTTATCGGCATTGTTGCTCCTCTGTTCTTTTTGTTTGGCTTTTGTATCTTTCTTGCCGCTCCCACCACTCTTGTTCTGTTCTTTACCTGTGCTTCCTCCTCCTTTCTTTGGAGAGTTGGCTGGAGAGTTCTTTATTCTCTTCAAGAAATCGGCTACGCTCTTCTTCTTACTGGATGATCGTGTCTTCTTACCGGTTTTAGGAGGCTCTTGCTTTGTATCCTTCGATGAATCTGTTTCGGGGGCTGCCTGTTTCTTGATATTCTTTGCTGCGGATGAAACCCCTTTGTTTGTTCTCTTCGAGCTTCTTACACTGGCCACAATCTTGTCCTTTTCTCCCGAAATCTCATCCGGTTTATTCTCCCCTCTTTGGCTAAAGCAAGGCTTTGTTGAAACTGAACTCCTCGTCCTACAAACGACAAGAGGGGCCGGATATTTCAGCTGAGTAAGGGACAAGTCTGATGTATCGGGGTCAGGTTTGACATGAAGTGGATGATCACTCTGCAGAGGAAGTGAGGTTGATTTTGGGGATTGTTGATTGAGTTTGATGGAGACGAGGGATCTGAGTTGGTGGGCGGCAGTGGATTCGGAGGAAGATTTAGGGAAGAAGACGAGGGCGTTGGTGAAGAGAAGATGGAGGTCTCTGTAGAAGGAGAGGGTGGAGGCAGAGTAGTATCCTTGTTCGAGCTTCTTCTGAATTGTCTCCAGGTCCAAATGTTGCCTGACCAAGCTCTTGTACTCCTCCGTTTCCTTCAAAGTATAAAAAAAAAAAAAAAAAAAGCTTTTAATATTTTCCTGGTCCATCCCCTATTCGATTTATATATATATATATATAAAGAGAAGCAGAAACCAAAAAAAAAAACAGAGCAACAACCAAATGTAAAGGGGTGGAACATGGATGGGAACTCTGAATATATTCATCTAATGGACTTTGGTGCAAATCCAAACATTCGGCCCAAAGGCCCAATAAAAGCCCATGTATGACCAGTCTTGAAAAAACCAAAGCCGACGCACAATACAACAGCGCCACGTGTCTCAGCGAGACTAAAAGTCGAATTCAAAATATAAAAGAAGAGATCAGCCAGAAGAAAAATAGAGGGGAATAGTTTAGGGAGGGAGAAGGAAATTGGAGTGGTCCCGGACCAATTGCACAATGTTTTGAAACGTTTCATTGCTTGTTCTCTAGGAATGAGGAACAAGAAAATAGCTACAAATCTGGAATATAAAAAAAAAAAAACAATTATATTAGTTTACCCATACGTCATTTACTATAGCATTTGCCATTTAAAACTCAACGGGTTCCTCTCTAATAGTTAATATATATATATATATGTATATTTTACTAGATAATAATAATAATAATAATTTCTGCAAGCATTTACGTATTAATGATTTTGTCAACACTTCCCAAATGTAATTTTGATAAAAACATTATAGTGCGGATCTAGATATATATATATATATCATACTTTAGACTATGGGTGAGATTTTTTTTCTTTCTAAATTTAAAATAGGCCAAATCTGTCGGAAGTATGATAGACCAACGATTTAACATTAACATATTATACGTATATCATATAATTCCAAAACTACTTTTCAATATCTTTTCCCCGCCGGAAAACAAATACCATTGCACAAAGCAATCGAAAAACAAGAAAATATATATACATATATACACATATATATGTGTGTGATTAAAATTCAAGTAAAATAATGAGAGAGAAAAAACATGAAGGATATTTTGCGTACCTGGGTTCGAAACCGGCGTTCGAACAAGGATCCACACGAATGGGCCCGAATCATTTCAAGGAACGAAATCAACGGCTCTGATTTACCCTCTACCGACCTCATCTCTCCGCCGACGAGACCTTCCTCGCCGCTCCTATTCTTCCTCCCTTTCCTCTTCCACGTCCTACCAAATCCTTCCGACGTCCCCGACTCGCCCAACTCGCCCGAGTGACTCACTTCCGATCCCCTACTCCACGTTTCTTCTTTCGCCGCCTTGCAATCCGGATCGGGATCCAGATTCGCCGATTCCTCTCGCTCCTGGCCGTCGGCGCCGGGTTTCCCGCCCGAAGCAGTCGAGTTCGACTCGTTGATGGACATGTTCTCTCGTTCAGACTCCTCCTCCGCCTTCGCCGAGTTTGGCCTCGCCGGTTCAGTCCCGTCGTTCTCCGATCTATCTCCCTTTGAATCACCGTCCAGATCTAGTTTCCGGTCTCTCTCCTCTTCTAATTTCTTAACTTTCAACTGAAGTGACCTGAATCGAAATAACACGAACGAACACACACAAAAAAAAAAAAGAGAATTGAAAAACAAAAAACTCAGATCCATCTAAAAAACAACGGAGACAGAGAGATTTATGTACAGTATCGAGACGTCATATCGGTGGAGCTCTCGCCGGAGCTCCGCCACGCGAAGGCTCCGGAGCTGTTCGAGCCAGGGGATGTTATCGTCTTCGTCCTCTGCGTCGTCCGTCTCGGCCTTCCCATCCTCCTCGAACCGGCGCTTGAGATCTCGATACTTCTGCTTGCAATTCTGAGCGGTGGTGAGGAGACGAGGGAGAGAGCTCCGGGACTGGACTTCCATGGCGACGGAGTCCCAGTCTCTGAAGCCGTGACGTTTGACGGCGGATGCCAACAACAACTCCTCCCACGTTCCCCATGCTTTCCTCTGCTTCCGATTATTATTAATATCGTCTCGGATGAGATTATCACCGCTACTATTATTATTATCGTTAGTAGTATTGTTATAGTTCTCGTCGGCGTCGTTCATGGCGTCGAGTGTTGTCGTCCCTGCGTTCATCATCCGTCCCCCATACTCTCTCAAAGAAAACGCTCGCAGTTTTAGGGATTCTCTCTTCTTCTTTTGTATATAATAATAATTCTCTTTTCTTTCTCAGGTTTCGTGTTTTTCTTCCCTTGTCTGTATTTTTGCCTTTTGTATGTGTATGTATGAACTGGTACTCATTTTTGTGTATTTAAAAACCAATTTCCAGCCTCATCTACTTTATATGTATATATATGTATATATATACACGGGCCAATTCACGCAACACACCATAACAACCAAAAAAAAAATTGATATTTATCTTTCGGAAGCGCGTCTTCCTTAAACCGTCTGCGATGGGGGGGGGGAAGTGGCGAAATTATAATTACGGAAATACCCTCTCGGGGTTACTGGGAATACGAAATGTCTTTCTCCATCGGTTGGTAAAAGTTAGGTCAAAGAGAGAAGATGAACGCTTCTATCTTTGGGCTTTTTAGATACGGATCCATATATATATATGGGCCTTATATTTGTTTAATTATTCAATCATGGACTCTTCAAGGCTTTTGGTAGCAATACACAGGGGCCCATTCCACCTAATTACAAATCTCTCTTTCTAGAGCCGGTTTCTTCATATCCGTTACACTTTGGGAACAAATCAACTTGAAATGATTTGGAGATGAACTGACCGTAGCATGGGATGGGATGAGAAGTCAGCACCTTTTCCAGTCTCCGTTAGTGGTTCTCTCGAACAAACGAGGTTGCCGCCTAGGAAAGGTTTTTGTCCACTCAGGGTATCTCAGCAAGTAGTCCCAGACCCTGAAAAACTAGGAAGAGTTATGAACCAACCGTCTTTCTACCGAGCTCGGCTCAAGTGTTTAAACCCATGAAACTCGACATTCCCTAATTCCTTGGCTTCGGGTAGTAGTATTCTTTACGTATTGTATCTATAGCATACGTCAATAAAATACGATGTATATCGTATTATATCAGATATAATACGGAGGAAACTCTAGGTTAAACCACAGTTTTAATTTAAATTACATTACTTCGGTTATGTCGTGCATTTACCTTCTTTCATTATTTATGAAATCTGGACCTTCTGCGGAGGGTGAGGTAGAGCATGTGCGGAGGATTTCCTCGTCAGGAAGCTGGCGAAGGTTCCACGCGATATGTACAAGTCGTATGGTCCTGAATTACAAACAATAGGCAAGATGAATAATTACTGTGACGGAATTGCTCTTAATCTGAATCAACACATCGGATGATACAAAATAAATAAGAGGTTGAGAGGAATGCACGAAATTACAGTTTTTTTTTTACCAGCTGCATGGTGCAATGACGAATCTGTCAGTTTTTGTGTCATATGTATCAATCAACTTTCCCTCCCAGTTAGAGTCTTCGTATGATACAGAAACACGAATTCTCCGGACAATCTCGTCTGGACATCTTGAAGATCTATCAAAACTGGCCGGAAAAATTGAACCAGTGGAGGCCTCCACCTGAATAAAGGTTGCAGAGTCAGGATATGATTGATTCATAGTTAAATTTGAAATCCTAGACTTTCGTATGTGAGGAAGCTAAATGGCTGATATATACTTCCAAGTACTTTCCTTCACTTCTCAGTGGAGGAAATACAAAACTGATATTGTATGCCAAAAATACCAGTTGCAAAAGTCAAATTTTACATGTAGCTTCTGAAAATTTGAGAGAGGAGAAACTCAATAAATTTTACATGTTGAAAAACTCAATAAGTTAAGACTTTTCATCACTAATATGTAATATCTTAGCCCAAGAAGGAAAATCTGCGAATAGTGAAAGTAGCAAAGAAGTTGAGGCTAACCAGGCATCCATTGAAAATGGGGTATGTGTTCCCTTGAGCATCACACTTGGTATTATGTTCAAGAATACAAAGGGTCTGAATGTGAAAGCTTTCTCGCCTCTTCTGCAAAGTTTCAACTAATTTGCAACACAATGGGAAGGAGTAACTCTCTGGTTTTGCATGTTGATCTCCATCATTGGAATGCTGCATAGAAAAGTCAACACATTCAGCTTAAATTATTCTGCGGCTGATTAGACATAGTAGCAGAGAACCCCGGTGCAAACTTTTATGGCGATATCTTCAAAACCTCCGACCATGTGCACCTGCATATATAAAGTCACTGAAATACTCAAAAGGACTGAAAAACAATTATAAATAACCAAAGTAGCCCAAAGAACACTTGGCATCTAAAAGATAGAGAAATTACATCTAACTCAGTCTCAAAATTATCATCCAAAACCAATGATAGCATCTGACTGATCCCCGCATCCACAACTTTTGGTGAATCCATGTGAGCAAGGGATGTCCTGCAGGACAGCTTCAGATGATTAGCGATTATATACCAACAGAATTTAGCACATTAGTGCATTTAAACAGAATCCCTAGAAAAGAACTTCAGTTGCGGATAGGATCAGCTCTTACATTCCAGATTTTCTGTTACGGATAACAAGGCCCACACAAGTTGTTGCCTCATCAGTGCCAGCAAACTTTTCATTTTCAGAGTAATAAGCAGGAGAAATAATTCGTTAGACAAAAATAAACTAAACTAACCAGTTGTGATAAATAAAACATCAGCAACCTTCACACAGTTCAGTTGGCATAAAGGTGATTACATGATGCTCTCATAGAATATGCAGAATATATGGTGCTAGTTGAGCATAATGATACATCATTGTGGAAAACCCGCAATACCAAACAGGATATAGAGGTCAAGGGGTTCAAAGATGAACTTTTTGCAAGAGAAACATAATGATGCAGCTTTAAATTTCAATGGATGAAACAACTCATTAGCATGATGATTGATGAATGACTTAAACAATTTCGAGGACCTAGAGCAGCAATGTAATTCTTTAAGATGGATTTCTGAGGCAAAAAAAACATACATCAACGAGTGCAGGGTCCACAGTGGCATATTCTCTTTGGAAGAGGTAAACATATCTGCCCTTTGTTGTCCTCTCTGAACCGCATTCTTCGAAAGAAACCTTCTGTTCCTTCAAATTCTTAAAAGAATCGGAAGATGACACCAACAAGGGATGCTTCATTAAATTAAGAAGCTGGCTGTTTCCCTGGTCATGTGATTTTACATATCTATCAGCCATATATGGTGTTGCAAAAGAAAATTCCAAGGTTTCGGTTCCTCTAAAATGCAGAGAATAAAAGTTGTAGGATCACAGAAAATTATAAACATAGGAGAAAAAGAACATCAAGCAAATTAAGATACGGAAAAACGCAAAGCACACCTCAAGATTTGGGACACTATATCAGAACATAACGTCTATGGCGCTTCCTGGATTCATACATTTTCAGTTCTTCCCATAGAGCTCTGAGTTTATTGAAAAAAGTACTAAGGTTCAAAGAACCCTGTTGCAAAAGTTCAATCTGCTGCTCCAGATGAAAAATTGTAGAATCGTTTTGCTGTTTATACAGCGTTTCTAATGTAGTCCAAATTACAGCAGCATCATCAAGATACATGACTTGAGTGGCTATGTCAACGGACAGGGAATTAGTAAGCCATGTTCCGACGATGGCATTACAACGATCCCAAGCACCGAGATCAGGGTGATCATCGGCCGGTTTAGGGACAGTCCCATAAAGAAAACCAAGTTTGTTTTTAACCCAGAAAGTTTAAGCTTCATACAGATAGCGGATTAGCTACATTTGATAGCTTTTGATTCACATCTCCTGTCACCGTAAGACTTAGAGCCAATAACAAAAATGTGCACAAGGACATAAACACTCATATACCAATTTTTGCCGAAATTTAGCTCCAGATTCAGAAAGCATCCGGACAAAGAGCGGAAAATCCCGACTCGTAAAATAATATTTACCATGATAAGCATCTGGACAAGCAAGCTGATTTTGCGTCAGCACATTATACGTCAGAATCGTAGTTCGAAAACATTTTCATGAATCATTAGAACTTCATCCACAAACCATTCTCTTTATATGGTCACTGTGAAGCTCGGGCGCTCATTTTCTTCTACATTTGCGATCAGTACAACGCAAACAGACAGCGAAATCGACTGAAACGTTCCGTATTACGATGAACTCTGTACTAACAAGAACCAAAGATCGGAGAAATAAAATGATATGCCACGAATTTTACCTGCGACGAGGAAGACAAGGACGATGAGCTGCTATCATCAGGAAATGGAACACCGCCGACGTAGATCATGATCGACAGAGACACAGAGAGAGAGAGAGAGAGAGAGAGAGAGAGAGAGAGAGAGAGCTTTATCCGCGGCGATGAGAGAGGACAAGAGCTCGACGGCGACGACGACGACTGATGCAACTGTTCACCGTATGACTCAATCCCTGACTGTTGTGTTTTGTTTATTTTTCATTTTATTTTTTAAAACTAAAGCAAGGAAACTGCCGCACGGAAGACTAAATCGAGAGATTGTCTGCCGTTTTCGATTTATTCCACAGAACAGTTTGACGTTTCCACCGCATGAGTGGCCTGGCCTGAGGCTATTACTTTCCTCGAAATTACATTAACGATCCCTGTATTATGAATATTGTGCGAATCTACCCCTCTACATCCAAAAATGGAAGCCACCCTCAAAATTTTATCTATTGAAACTATACCAAAGCCTTGTTGACTAATAAAAAAATCCTTTAATACGAGATACAAGTAAAAACAAGGACAAGGAAGAAGTAGAACCATATTTGAATACCCGATTGAAGGTTGCCAATCGAGTGGATGTTTTATACGAGCCGAATAAAGATTTTTCTAACTCGTTTAAAAAACAGATTTACAAAGACCGAGCCACTACGACAAGATATAAGCCGATTCGCGAGACGGAATTTTTTTTTAAAAACATTACAGTTTTGTTATTATTTTCTTTTTCTTTTTGTTTTCTTTTATTTTTTAATTTTTGTATTATGTTTTATCTTTCTTTTTTTTTTATTTGGTTTTCCCCAACTAATCGTTCGAGTTAGATCTTTTTTAACCGGGCTCGTTAAAAAATGGGCCGAGCCGAACCGTGCCCAAAAAAGTCTGAGACGGCGACGAGTCGGGATCCGGGCCACACCCCCACAAACAAAAGAAATGGAACAAGACAAAAAGACATACAAACTCTGTCTGGACAGTACATGAAGTCACCGGGAACATGAAGTTCTCTATAGGAACCAGTTACCTTTCAGATGCACAGGAAGCTACATGTAAGCAGAATGTACATTAAACCATCTTATACAGACAATGCTTTAACGGGCAGGAAATAGACTTGGCATCTTTGTTTTCAATCATCTCAACCTTCTCCTTCTGTACCTTGTCCGAGGTCCATCATCAACATCTCGAGTTTCCGTTCTTCTCCTAGAAGATGAAGCTGACGGAACTGAGGGTGAAGGATCCATTCCCCCAGCACGGGCAGCTGGGTTTCTCATCTCCATGGAGGCATCAGTGACGACAAACTCTGCAGGTAACGTGACGGGAAAAGGCACAAGAGATATCACCCGAGAAGTCGTATCTAAGACTCGGATGTTCGGCTCAGTAGCACCTATGCTTCGGGATGAGTTTCTATCAGCAATGCGAGAAGATCGCCGCCGGTTTCTTCTTACGTTACTTGAGTCCACATAACTATCAAAAGTATCAATTGGCTCCTGCAAGTAATCAACTGTAACACCTGCTGGGAAAGAAGAAAATGGTGGCATTGCAGGAGGAAACAACCTCAAAGGTCCGAGGGGTTGATTTCCCAGGTTCCCATTTGTTATCGGATTGGCCATTCCGATATCATAGCCTCGAGGCAGAGATTGCTGTTCTATTGCATCAATAGCCCTTCTCATTTGTTGGATTGTTTCATGCGTTGGAAGAAATGGGATTGCCCGATTGATGACATTTTGGCGTACACTTTCAACCCTCTTCGCAGAAGGCCTTGGAGGGACTAATATACCAGATTCCTTTGACTTAGGCATATTACCATCACAGTCATCTCCATTGCCATATATCGGAATAACCTCACTGTCAGTCACTTCTCCATCACAGACAGGGCATTCCTTAGCGTTGAAATAAGAGCAGGGCAACTGATAGAAGCAGGACCAGCAAAACAAGTGCCCGCAACAAGTCAATACCGGATCTTCAGCCCTCTCTAGACATATGTTGCAGTCGAAGTACCTACCAGCGACAGCATTTGTTTTCTCCATGCCCAATGCCTTAGCTATCAAATAAGTTGGATCGGTCTTGCTAAGCGTGCAGCTTTCAATCCTGGAACGCTCATGGATATACCCTGCAGTGGCCTCTGGGTTTTCATCGACGACCAAAGCCGGTGTTTCTCTTTCTAATGGTCTCGACGTTTCTCGTTCCCTGATTCTAGAGACTATGGCTTCAAGCTGCCTGAGGCGCTCTTCAATTTCCCCATGCGACCTTTCTAAGTCCTCTAACCATGGTGCAATTTCCGCGATCAGACCATTGGCATTACCTGACTCTGAAGGTTCTTCATTCAAATCCAGATCCATGACCTCTCCTTCAACACCGGCCCACATGAGAGCTACACCAAAAAAAACACAGAGGGATTGTTCTCTTCTCTCGATCAAAAACCCGAACCAAAATACTCGATCACCAACATCTCTCTGCAAGTAATAAGATAGTTGCGGTGACCAGCTTCCTCTTGGAAACCAAATCAAAACGTAGTGTCCCACAGTTCCACCGTTTCGCCAGAGTGAAAATCTATGAGCCTCACAAAGTCACACCCAATGAAAACTCTTCGAAAATTCAGATCAACCAGAAGATTGAAGAATTACGAAACTTAGGAAGGCCCTAAGACCGTAACAACACCCACAAATTCTGCAATTAAGCAAAGCATGCATCTGTATTGCAGTACCAAGCAAAACGAAAGGCCAACTTCGAGGTAATTTTCCTCGAAATTTTCTGGAAAAACTCCATCAACCTCGGAATTTTACAATTCCATAGTCGAAACTCAACAATTCACAAACCATAAACGAAACGAAATAATGAGGACCCGATCAGAGAAAAAACAAACGAGCAAATAGATCAAGAGGAGAAGGAAGAAGAAAGCGAAAACAAACCTGATGCAGTACAGAGATCGGAGATCAAAACAAACGGCGAATGACGTCATATTCCATGGCGGTGGCCATGACCGCTGCGCCTTGGCGAGAGAGAGAGAGAGTCGAGGTATTGTTGTTAAGACGGAAGCATTTCCATTTCAGCAAATAAATCGCAGCAAAAATAACGGGCAAAGGAAAATTTGCTTAGAAATTCGAGGAAATAGATTTTTATAACGTGAAAGAAAGAATTCATTAATTTAATTTAATTTAAAACGTGGATTTGAATACAGTAATCTGAGAAATCCGAATTTACTTTTTAAATAAATATTTGATTGAGTCTCGCACTACACGACTCGTGCTGACTCAGCACAACCCATTAATAATGTGTAAATCATAAACTCTTATTGGTGCCAAAACAGAAACAATAAAATCGTGTCCTATATCACAATTTTTAATATATATATATATATATATAGAGTTATTGCAGAGCAATGTTATTTGAAAGGCGGAGATTCTAAATATTAAGTATATATGTAAAATTTAAATTTTATTTTTTGATATTTCTATTTTATTTATATGTACTAGTACAGTTCTAAACATTAAATTATTATCATATGATTTGCCCTTGGTATAACTCATATGATCCGAGATTATAAGCTCGGATTTAAGTAGATCATTTCGTAGTTATAAAAAGAAGTAATTTTGTCAAATTATATGTTTTAAAAGGGGCATTATCAAAAATACCTTTCATTTGATATTTTGACTTCTAGACATATCCTTCTTCAACTGTGATCCATATGATTCGAAATATAATATTGATCACATTAATCATGACGTTAAATTTATAATAATCACACTCATTCATTATATTCATACCTTATATATCTCACTAATCATTTGATAAAAATATTAAAAATTTAATGTTATGACCAATGTGACCAAAATTATATTTCGGATCACATGGGGCACATGGTCATGTAGAGAAAAGTATGTCTTGACGTCAAAATAGCAAATGGAGTGTATTTTTTATATATTGTCGTTTTAAAACCGTTCAAAATAAAATCATTGTGATACTATTTGAATAAAATTAAGGGACAATAAAATATAAACCAAAACGAATAAATAAACATATAAAAAAAATACGATGATAAATGATAATAATAACATGACAAAACAAGTTGGAGTTCTACATTATTCAAACACGCGAAAACACGTATATTACAAGGCGCACCATACACGCACGGAGATGGAAGAAGTCACCTTTTGCTTCGACATATCCTCGTGGCCATGACAATAAGAACGCACGAAACATCACCCAAAATGATTCAATGAAAAACAAAATGCACAAACCCAAATCAAGACAAAGATGTTTTTTTTTTTATAAAAAGATCCTTTGTCAGAAGAATCCAAGTACTCCTGCAAGTGCTGAAGGGTCGATTCCCGCGAACACAGAAGGATCAATTCCTGCCAAGTTTGAAAAATCGAACCCAGAAAACATCGATGGATCCAATCCTTGCGTCGATGAAGGATCGAATCCGATGGAATTACTGTTCATCAGTTGATGAAAACTTGCCAAAGCAGTTCTGATGTTCGGGTTAACTGTTGGAGGCGTTAGGTTAGGAATCAGGTTAGCCTGTCCGCGAAACAGTGGCGCAGCCACAACCTGCGGCGGCGGGGTTGTCTGGGTC
>NW_010967884.1:41682-87720 GCF_000463585.1 Tarenaya hassleriana | reverse complement strand
GGGGCCCAGCCACAACCTGCGGCGGCGGGTTTGTCTGGTACATGTAGTTGTTGTTGTTGATGATGTTCTGGGCGGGATTAGAGCTTGCTCGACTTGTCTGACCGATCCTTTTTCTTGCACAAATCAAATGGGCATTGAATCTACACTCTTGGCAACTGTACATCCACGAATTCGACCCCGTACCTTGGCATATCCTGCAGAAGAAGCTTCTGGAGCTGTCTGGGATGAAAAACGTGAGGCGGAGCTCGTGTTGAGGGTGAGAATGGTGGGAGATTCTGGAAGGCATGTTCGCGCAGATCGTGTGGAGATCAATCCCGCAATCTCCGCAATGGTATGAGAAACCATTTCCATCTTTCCCACAAGCATCGCATCTGAAAAGCCCCTCCGGGTATTGGGGAGAGGGAATTAGGGTCAAGAGATGGATTTGGTCGAAAGGGTGTTTGATCTTCTGAGGTAATTCTGAACATTTCTCGTGGAGATGAAACCCACAGGCTCTGCACGTGTAAGATGGGAGGCCGGCTAGCTTGAGGTTACACGCCATGCAAGAAGACATCAGATCTTGAGGATCTGACGAGGGTTGTAATGGATGGGGATGGCTGAAATGTCGGATTGGATTTCTCGGCCTCCCCATAGGTTACTTGCAATGCAAGTCAACTCCTTCTGTGTTTCAGACAGCTCTTTGTGATGGTGAGTAGAGACAGGGACGATGACCCTCTTGAAACTGCTTTCTTATATTGAACCGATACCAAGCCCTGGGCTAGGTTTTACGTGGGCTCACAGAATTGTTCATCGATCTTTGAACGAGTTAATGCAAAAGGCAAGGCAGCCGATTCATATCCTATATGCGGGTTTGGTTTGATCTCAACTAGAATCGAATCAATTGCTCGGATCTTGCCCCTGTATGCTTGAGACTTTAAAGTCTTTGACGTGGCGTAGGGTTCTGACAGTTTTTTTTTCTGACAATTATTGTCAGAACACGGAGAGTTTGGATTCTTCTGGTGAAGGTTTTCGAAAGTCAACGGTCGGACTATTGTCAGATAAAATTATGTCCCACTTGGAGAAAATCGGAAACTCTATTGCCGACCAACGACTTTGTCAAACGTTTCGGTATCACGGTTTCACATGAACTCAGTTAAGCAGATAATCCTCCAAATATTTTCTACCTTATTTTATCCTTAGTTCATGTAATTTTTCTAAACGTTATTTACCCTTTTATTTGTGTAAATAAAAAAAAAACTCGTATACATTGCATTGTTTAGAACTATGTGAATCGAAAAAGGTACCGTTCTTCGAGTTAAACTCATATCATATGAATCTCTTTATATCGAATTTATCCGCTTCCTATTAACTTTTGTACTGAAACACGTTCAAATCGATTTAGAGGCTTTGCTCTCATTACATAATAAACAGAAATGTCACGTGTTAATAAAACGAGACCTGAACATATGAAAGAGAATAAATTTTCATATCCCCTTAAAAGCATGGAGAATCGTCACGCGTTGGCAGACCAACGCATGAGTAGGGTGGACCTTTCGCTCCTGTTTTTCGGAATCGAACCGTACCAAAGCTACAGGGCTTTGCACGTGTAAGATTCATGAGAACCAACCAGTTTGAGTTTGCTTGCCTTGCATGAAGATGACCGATCTTCAGGTCGGAGAGCGGAAAGCTGAAATGGATTCTGATGGCTGAAATGTCGGATCGTATTCCCTGGTTGAGGAGTTGGCGTCCCCATCGTTTTCTTGCTGCACAAATAAAACTCTCTCTCTCTAGGGTTTTCTTTTGTCTGTTGTTGTTCAATGACGAAAGCAAAGCAAGTTAAAGCCAACAACGTTTAATTACATGTTCCGCAGCCGGCCAATGATTTTATCAAACAATTCGTTGCTGCGTTTTCCAAAGGATGGTTTAAAGCGAAATATTTTTTTCTTTATGATGGTGTTACTGGACACGTTATATATAGGGGAATCCCCCAATTCTGTTGGTTTGAGAGTCCACTTCCTGTAAACGAGATCGTGGGTTCAACATCCAGAGTATGGAGATTCCCCTCCTGCCACCTTCGGGTGTTTCACATCCCACGTGTGTGTTGTAGGGTCGTGCGCGTGGGTCGGGATTAGTCTGGACCTTTGGGTTTGGGATCACACGATTATCAATATATATATATATATTAACCATTTCAGAAGCTTTCAAGAGCTCCGGGTGATAGTTGACATTGGCCTTATCGAACATACACAATCTGCTATTTGTCAACATTCAAAATGATGATAAATGACAAGTTTATCCAAAATGCAAATGAATCGCATAAACTGATTCTCCAAACGAATTCGCAAATATTTTACGTAAAAATCGTTCTCCCATCGTGTGTTACTACACACCAAATGATTCGTACGTGTGTAGATTTATTTGCTTTCTACCATACACGTGCGCGTTACACTCTCACACGCTTATATTATATTCACATTTTTTATTTTCATTTCGTGCTGGCACAAAGAAATTCAATATTGTAGAAAGAAACGTAATACATTCGCTCCTTAGAATTGATACGTGCTACGGAGTCTCGCCGTCGCAAATTGCGACAACGTAGCGACTCGTCACACTTTGCGAGAGCCCGATACCCACGGTTTCGGTTCCGTCATAATCCGTCGAAAAGCTCTTTTTGCGACGGCATTCCCTTCATGTCGCGACTGTTGTTTCCGTCGCATTAGCCGGCGCTTTTTGCGGCGAATATAGTTTCTGAATCTTTGTTTCAATAAGCTGAAGTTATCCAAAATTAATCACAAGTTCACAATCACAGCATGGGGAACTAACCATTGGGTCATTAATAAGGTTTAGGTTCTAACTCAACCACAAAAACTAGCTTAAGAGTAGAGGTTTGACTCTTATTTATATATTGATCCAAATCCCTCTCATTTTCCAATGTGGGACACTTATCAGTCGTTCCCTCTAATATACCAACTCGTGTAAAAACAGAAATGATATATCAATCACAAAAATACACTATATATAATTTTACCAAAATACACTATATATAATCACACACACACACAAGTATTATACCAAGTTAAATCTTAATCATGAAACCTGACTAGGTTTTTTTTGTGTGTGTGTCAAAACTCTTCATCGCACTCTTCTCTTGGTAAAAGTCAGTCCATCAAGTTTCTCGCCATGTATGTACCCATCAAGAGCACCGAAATTCAGACATGTATGTACATTTCATCCTATTTACGTCCGTCCTGCAAAAGACGAAGCATGACCTCGTACGTCGATGTCAGGCCTCGAACCAATATTCTCACAATCGGAAGAACAATAAGGTCAGGCGAGTCGATGCATGCATTCGATGCAAAAACCGAAGAAATTAAGATAAAAAGGCCCTAGAGATCGATTTTAGTTTGTGCACCAAAAGTGGTTGGGATTAAGGCAAGTGACCCTTTGTCTGATCGGCGGTGTTGTTGAACACGAAACCATCCGTGTGAGAAGATTTCATTGGGAACAGGGAAAAATCATCTTCGAGATCGATCAAACCCTCCAGATCAAAGTAAGTGTTTGAATTCGAACACTCACCTGATGGCCATTCTTCCTTCACAGCGCCTTTCGCTAGCAAACCGGAAAAACCTGTAAGCCTGTTGACTTGATCGTTGTGATCAGCGGTTGAATCTTGGTTTGCGATAACCGGATTTTCCGGTCTGGCCCTCTTTCTACCGGTTTTGGCGGCCTCGGCGGCTTGTTTTCCGGTGAGACTCTGGACAAGGGCTCGGAAGTTGTTGACGTCGGTCTTGATAATCTCCGGTGCAAATATATGTATTATACGAATCTTGGGCTTGATTTTGGTTATTACATGAGAGTTCCTGTTCATGGAAACCCTAGAATTCGGGGCTCCAATGCTTTGATGAGGAAGACGAAGATCGAAGCAAGGTTTCATCGAATCTCTCACCATTCAAATTAAACAAAAAAATTATGGATAATGTGAAGATATGATATTTCTTCTGCGGTTTAAACAAATGTATATATCATATGGTTACTGTGGCGGTTGAGAAGAATCTGTATATATATACATTGATTTGGTGGATATATTTATGCACTAAAATATAAGACTGTTGGTTTGTCAACCACATTAATTAACTACAAACTGAACACGAAATCAATAAGAAATTATAATAAGTAATAGCGGTCCATAGACCTGCCCTCCATAATACATAGCAACTAGCTTTAATATATATATATCCAAAAGAAAATTCCGACATATTTCTCAAATTAAATATCTAATTAAGGAGCCAAACGCATGCTAGTTTTATCATTCAGCATAAAAATAAAAATAAAATACAGGATTTGTATATTACACATTATTGCAAAGTTTATAGATTATATTTTTATTGTAATTTCATAAAGTTTTAACCAATAAATTAAAAATAAAAAAATAAAAAATAAACTAAGTTTTTTCACTCAAAACACGAAATCAGGCTAGACATTCAGCGAGGTTGACCTTTCACCTTACATTGGCAGCGTATCTCGTTTGAATGAGGGCATGTTTCATCATATGTATACGTGGCTTGTGACAATTGTTTACCTTATTGTACAAACACAAATTAATCTACATTAATTTAAATTAACCAACTGTTATCGTTTTCGTAATCAAAATTTATTAATCACATTAGCGTCAATCATATTAAAGAAAATATTTTCGTTTACATCATCTTTTCTGTAGCCAATTAATTGGAAGTTTCAAATATTAATTCCGAGGGACAGACACACGGACAGATTCCTAACAGAATCCTCTTTCTTGGTAAAAGAGTCATTTACAAAAATACAGTAAAATATCATCTTGTATATGTAACTTAAAACGATACATGCACATCCACACATGAAACATACTATATGTTTGTACATATATATATATATATATATATATATATATATGCATAAATGAAGTATTATATATCCAGTAGGAAAAAATACAAATGATCTCTTGATTATACCGGCCGTCAAAACTTAAAATGAAATCAGAGACGAACGGGACAGAGATTCGTCTCACGTGATATGTGCTCTGCGCACGTGGATCGCACTTCAACAACACACGATAAATACATAATGTAATTAAATTAGACAAATCATATATATGTCGAATACTATATAAGAATACCAAGAACATATATATAATGAATGGAGGGAAAATGTGTCCAAATTCCATCAAATCAGAATTTCTAATAGGAAAAAATTAAATTTGAATGCATTAGTAAGTAATTATTTTCTTTGTCAAATCTTTATAAATAACACAAACTTGGGTAGTTCAATTGGTGAATTGAATGTGTAGAGCGTCTGTCTCGTTCCGAATTCGAACTCAAGTTTGGAGGGAAAACGTATAATCCAAATCGTATGGTTGATTTCTGCGTGAGGGTCTTGGTCCAAAATATCCGATTATCAAAAAAAAATCTTCATAAATAAATAAAAAACCGACTCAATCCTTACATTGCTTAAGTATCATTATGGTCTGCATGTCATTTTCAACTTAAACTCAAAGTGGTCGTGCTTTCCTTCTTGTATGAGTGTGTATGTTATACCATATATATATACACACACACTACATTTACACTTACAGACAGATATATGTCGTCATGCGATTAGAAAATACAGAAATTCAGACACACGAAGGAGTTGATTTTTAAAAATGATATATATATATATATATATATATATATATATATACACAAGTGTTTTTTTTTTATTTAAAAAAAAAACTCTCCGACTTGAGTTGCCCATGAGGCAAACAAGAGTGACAGAGTGGAGTTAAGCATTAGGTATGCGTTGACTTTCTTAAAATACTCGCAAAAATATTATCGTCGTATTATTATCAACATACATATATAAATAACTTTTCATTAAATGAAAATACAGACGCATTATCCGAAATTTGGCTAAAAGTAGAATTATTTTGTACGAAATCAGAGTTATCTGTTATATTCTAAGTTTTTATTTGATTAGGTTCGTAGTTTCTTTTGCATATATTTTTAGCTTCCAATCACAAAATTAATCATTTCGAATATTTGGATATTGGATTCTTTCTATTTCTGTCGACTTTATATGTTTCAATTCTGAACATCAAAACAAAGATTAAAAGATTCGTAAATAAACAGAAACAAATATTTCCGATTATTTTCATTCATCCATGAAATGTAAGTATCTCTACCAAATTATTTTCTACAGAAACCTCCATAATTAATCGTTGTTTTCTTTAATTGTTAACATTCGCTCCAAAGCCTGATTAAATAATAATTATGTTAGAATATTGTTTGATTTGGACCCCGTTAATTATCCACACATACTGGCCGTTGTTCTTACGCAGAAGTCAGACAGATGGGGTTATTTCCCAAATTCATAATCATTTTAATATTTTCACCATTATGGTCAAACTCAATTGATTGGACTACATTTATAACTTAATTTAATATTTTGCGTGTTAGGTTATATAAATTCGGAGAGATATGAACGTTTTGAGGCTTAGACGAGCCAAATAAAAAATATTGTAATAATTTTTTTTTTAACTTTGTTAGGTGGTCTCCAAGAGAGTGATTTAAAACGGCTGGGTTCGTACTAGAATCGGACCAGTTGGTTACGAACAAGCTTATTTTTAGTCCAATTCGTTAAGTCCGTTTTTATTCGGACAAAAAAATTCATGGTTCGACTCAAGTCGTTTTACCTCGTAAACCGGTTCACAAACCAAATAAAAGTAAAAATAAAAATAAAAAATAAAATTTTTAAAATAATAAAAATATTTTAAACTGATAAATCTTTTTTAAAATTATTAAAAATATTAAAAAATTAAAATAAATTTTTTTTCTTGACTCGTGAGCTAGCTTGAGACTTGCCAACCTGGCTCGCGACGAGTTCGGCTCGTGACGAACTAGTTCGTTTGGCTTTTTTTTTACTCAAATTTTCTAAATCCATATCAAACGAACCTAGATCGTTTTGACATTACTACCATGAAATATAATCTCCCTTTATTAGAGAAAAATAAATCATATCATCATTAATGCGCAGAGTTTTCCAATATGCCATAGATAGATTACTTGGATTTCTTTGCCAGAATATTCTAATTTTTTTTAGTAATAAATTTCCCAGGGGAAAAAAATATTTGTGCAATATCGTAATTGTTTTTTTTTTAATTTTTTTTTTCCTTTCTGATTCCATCCAAAGGAAATAACCATAGTTTGTTTTTTTTCCACAACCATAGTATGTTTTTAATTAAGAATTACTAGTATGACGGGTTATTTGCCTCATATTGTATACATGTATATGTATATATATTCAATATAGCCAATAATCTCTAATGTACTGATAAACCGAGAACCATGTTGGTACAAAGATTCGGTTATTGCACATGGGCCCAATGGGCCGGCTCAGACCCAGGAGCCCAAGGTGGTGGTCAAAGCCGCAGAAAATGGTGGCTAGGCCTAGTCGTGGAGATTATCAGAAAAAGCAATCACCAGATAATCTATGACGCGATCAGTTGAAGATTGAAGATGGTAAGAGCCAAAATTCGACCACACCCAGAAGCGCAAAGCGACAGGACAGTACAAATTCCCAGATTATCTTCCTACTTGTCTGTTCGGATTGTCTGAATTTTTTGCAACAATGCTGGACTCGGGAATCCTTTTTATGAGACAACGGTGGCGTCTTCAAACGAGAAAGAGACGATCTGTTGGATCATTTTTGTGCAAGGATCCGAGTTTATCGCTGCAGGCTCTGCCTTCAATGGGAATGTTCTTTTACCTCTGAAATTCTTGTGAGTAAACCTCTTGTTTCAAGGAGTTGATTGTTTCTGGGAGCGAAAGTTTCTTCTTCTCCGATTCTAGGTATGAAAAGTTCTTGCCCTTGATATTTCCTCCTCTCTTTCCTGAGTTTGAAAAAGTTCCCCCTTCATTTTGTGATGACTGTTTATGCTATGTTTCGGGAGAATGCAAGCTTCTGATGGGTCCTTCATCTAAAATTCTTGAAGCGATTGAGAAATGACGCCGGCAGTCACGGTCAGTGGGATTGTAGAGGATCCCCTCACCGAACCCATTGGAAGATGGCATGTGTTCTTCTATGGAGTTGGGCATATGCTTAACGATATTACTGCTTCGTGTTGGTTTACGCATCCCCTCTTGCTCTTGACTCGAATCGGTCTCTCCCCGGCGTGAGTTCAGCTGATTTCATCATTTGATCTTGATATGGTTCTTGCATGATTTGTGAATTTATATGAACTTGAAATATAAACACAGGGATGGAACATGGCTTGTTGATCCATGTTTTGATTGGAAAGGATTGATATGTTGCAGGCACCAAGTGTCCAATGAAATGGTGATAAGTTATGATACTTTTCGGTGACAAAATAAGGATTAGGCCTTGTCCCATCGCTGTGCATTGTTATCTTGTTGGTGTTTGTGTAACAATGGACTACGAATATCCAAAACACGATTACGAAGCCTCTGCTTGAATCCCTTCTAGAATGACAAAACATAAGTTGTTAACGGCTCGAGAGAAAGATGAATATGCTTCTGATTTGTTATAGAATGATTGTTTGATAAATATCTTTTTTTTTTCTCTTCTAATTTGTTATACTGGATAGTTTATTTAGAACTTCTTTATCCATAATCATGGATGATTTCGTGCATAAGGAATTCTGAAAGGCAATGGAAAATCGATCTCTTTTTTGTGTAATCTTGAACTCTTTTCAAATCTGTCTTCCCCGCAAGACATGCTTCCTCAGACCGGGAAGATGAACATTCATGATGTAATGCTCCCAATCTGTTCTTCCCGTGTTGAACTCAAACATGCTTCTCTCTTCCATTGTCATCTCCTCCAACAGTCTCTGGGCATTGGTGTTGTCAAATCTAGTGCCAATATGAGTGAAAAGCCTTTATATTCTCATTTTCATTGCTTAGATTTTACGCAAAAGAAAACTAGGATGCTTACCGCGCTTTTGTGAACAATACCGTCTCGTATGTTTTGGCCATGCCTTCGAGATACTTTATTTTCCTCTCGCATTTCATCTTTGATTCGGCGCGTAGTTCTCCATCTTTTGTCATTTCTTTTTCAGTTATGGTGTTGGATATGTAGGAGGAGAAATCCTCCAAGGAACTGTGAAATGTAAATGGCTCTATCGTTATGTCCTCCCCTTTGGAGTCCTTCAATGGAGAGCAACAGAAATGTCGATAAACGAGGTTGCAGAGCTCGAAAAGCAGTAATGGAGTCACAACAGACGAAGTGGAATGGTACACATTCAGCCCGGGCTTGGCTTCTATGCCATGCTTTGCCATGGCTGCCATTGCTGTGTTCACAACCATATCCACAGGTACCTGCTCTCCAGATCTTATCATTAGTTAAAATTCAGACACCACTGCATGTTCTCATGCATTTTGATAGGCATATGATCACAGTTAAAAACGGTGGTTGGGTGAATATGTAACACAGACTGATCCAAAGAATTAAAAGGTGTGTGGAAAGAAGAGGGTTGTGACTTACAATGTCAATGACAGTTTGAGGGTCACCCAACAAGCCAGAGAGATGCCCTTTGCCGTAAGCCAAGATCAATGGTTCCGCCATTCTGATAGCAAAAGATTAGGCCTTTAATCTTCTTCGATATGTATCATTTGATGGAGAAAACGAAAAAAAAAAGGAAGGAAAGACTTTACCTGTTTCCTTGCATCCAGCCGGGGAAAGGTTCTATATAAGAGCTTTCAACGACACCTGGCCGAATGATCACAACAGGCACATCCCCTCGGGAGCTGTCTATCACCATCTCCCCCATTGCTTTGGTGAAAGTGTAGGTGTTTTGGTACCCATGGATTGTGGCTCTGGCTTTGATAAATGCAAGTTAGCCTTTAAAGATGCATTGAAGTTACAGAAATTGGTCTATGATGTGCAGGAGTGGGATATGAGAAAGGACGCCCTCACCGTTCACGACCAAGTTCCTTCATTTTCTGGGCCATTTCTCGGTGATGGAAAGTTCTTGCAGCTTCTGAAGCTAGTTTCAGCTCGGATTCAATTTCCAATCTTGGAAGAGGAGTCTCTGGTACTATCCCTTGTCTCGTTCCATTCACATAAGCTATAAACAGAAGATGAATGATGTAAAAGGTTTAGAATCTCTTCCTCTAAGGTGTTCCAACAAACACGTGTTTGGTCCTTAAAACTCGTACCGGTTGAGAAGTGAAGAACAAGATTCAGTCTCTCGCATTTCTTGGAAAATCTCATGAACTGGTGGGGTCCCATTGTATTGGTGCCCAGAGCCAAATCGTACCTGTTCCGTTTGTTTACACAAGCCCAGGTCATTATTTGTGGTTGACGAACGTTGCATGTAAAAGAACAAAGGGGCAAACATGCAGATAAGGAACCTGTCGTCGAAGGTTGTTCTGGCAGCAGAGCTGATGATGACGTCTATCTCCTTGAAGATCATGTCGGCTGTTTCAGAGTCCATTCCGAGATTGTTCTGTGAAATGTCTCCCACTACTGGAATCAACTTACTTGTCATAAAGGCTTCATAGGAATCCCCATGTGTTTGTTTCAGAAGCTCGAACAGGTCAGAGTTTATGATCTGAGAACGCGAGTGAACAAAATATAAGGGAATTTTTTAGGTAAAAAAAAACTTTTGACGTGAAGATGTGTCAAAATTTGCGGAATAAAGCGTTGCATTGTTCAATCAACCAAATAACATATATATAGACTTGAGAATAGACCTAATTCTAGTAAGAAACTAAATAACGAAAATATATCTATAGTGAAAATATATCTAGATAAAGTATGAGATTTGATAAGTATATATCACTAACAAGATGGAAAATGTGCGGAAGAAAAAAAACCTCGTCGTGGAGTCTCTTGCGGGCAGCTTGTTGATCATCGGCCTTCATCAGAAGGAAGATCTTCCCTGTCTCTGGAGTTGCTCTCAACAATTTCTCGATGAAAACTGCGATTTTGAGTCGGAGATTCGAGTGGTAGAAGAGCTATTATATGTTTTATGGAAGTGAAAGAACGTAGATGCGTAACGTAGATATTATGGTATTTTATTACAAAATATTATGTGCATACTTTAGCGTTTTGGAGTTATTCTTGTCGTTAAAACCCTATACTTAGCCATAAGCTTTCTAAAGAACGAATGAATCGCTACTGAGATACCTTTGGCAAGAAACCCTGTTGCTCCGGTGATGAAATAGTTCTTCCCCTTCATGAAACTCACGATTCTATTGCCGTCACACTTGTCTGTCGCTGGCATCACAGCTTCTGGGGTCTTGTCCTGATAACAAGCAGTAACTCCATGAGTTGACCGAGTAGTTGGCACCGGAAAACGACAGAAGTTGCGTTTTTTGGATGTAAAGAAACTGTCGTCGTAACCGCAGTTGAAGCCAAAAACGGCGGCGGTGCTGCTGCAATGGACGACCATTGTATTGGCTAAGGAATCCTTACACAGAGCTGAAGTATCGTATTTGGAGATATTTGGATATGATTAAATTCCCTTCTAATATATCGTTTGTTTCCTCATTTCCATTTATATAGAGGGCACAATCTTCTTTAGTTCTGTATGTCTTGTCGATTTACAGTTAGTCTGCATTGGTTGCATTCTATGATTCCTCGTGTTTCTAATGGTTTGCATGCATTAGGGTTAACGTGGTTCTAGAAAATTTCCATGGATGGGAGCATGAAGCAAAGACGCAAGCAGTTAAGGAGAGCGCTCGTTCTCCGACACCCTTTCACAAATCATGTGAATAGAATCTTTTACACGTGTTTCGAAATTGTAACATCTTAACGATGTTTCAGACTTCCACCTTAACTGTTAATGTTTTGTTGAAATTCAGTTGTGACACTTTGTGATGCGCAGCGCAGGAGAATTATTGGTTGTGGTGGCTATTCGATTAGTCATTGTAAGGGTTGAATGGCTATTGTAAACTTTTGGGAAATGAAAATCAAAATCTTTGACCAAAAAAATAAAATAAAATGGACAGACGCAACGATTTGTTCTTTTGCATGCTGTTGAAATATAGAAATTAAAATAAAGAGAAGAAAAATGATAATAGTTTGGATATATTCTCTAAACATGTATTCACTTTTAGAAAAAAAAAAATATATTTTCCCGTCTCTAACTAAATAGATGAGATATTTAGAATAAGTTTTTGAAATTAAAAAAAGATTTAATGATATTTTTTTGTTAGAATAATTCCATTAAAAATTTTGTATTTTTCTCTCGTCGCAATTTTTAACCATGTATTTTTTTATCCTATTAAACATATTTATAATATCTAACAATAAAATACCTGTACTTTTAAAAAAATTGGCAAATAAAACTATAAATGTAAAAATTGACTATTCAACGCTGACATGACAATAATTTTATTATAGTCATCCACCACATCATCAATCATATAATATTTAATAAAAATATAATAAAAGAATAAAAATTACTTATATATATACATATATATATACGCATATACATATATACATATATTATATGTATATACATAAATATTATATATGTATGTATTTAATTTTTCTTCAACATAATTCTTAATATAACTCTTAATATTTATTTATTTCAGTTAATTAATTAAAAGGAAATAACTTCTCTAGTTATGACGTTTTATATAAAATTACTCCTACGTAACCTTTTACTTAAATTAAAAAATAATTTTAGTTATATACATATATTAATTTAAATTGAATTTAAATAACAGCTATTCAGTATATTAATTAAATTTAAATAATATATCTAAAGGCATATCTTTTTAATTAAAATTTAAATAATATAATCATATCAAATTTGTATAGTCGGAGTTGTCATATATAATATTTTTTAATTTATTTCATGATCTGGTATATAGTAGACATCCGAAATTATACAAATTATGCATGGATCAAACACATTAATCATATCATGATGTAACTGTG
This sequence comes from Tarenaya hassleriana, assembly GCF_000463585.1. Classification (NCBI taxonomy): domain Eukaryota; kingdom Viridiplantae; phylum Streptophyta; class Magnoliopsida; order Brassicales; family Cleomaceae; genus Tarenaya; species Tarenaya hassleriana. The sequence goes on along the minus strand of NW_010967884.1, from coordinate 74,814 downwards.
TGAAGAGATTGTGGACCACCGTATATCTGATGACACATTTATTTGTTGTAACCAATTTGGTTTTAAATCGTATGGTATATCATACCAACAATCTTTCTCATTAATAATTTGTTGGACACTAATAAAAATACGGAAAACGACAAAAAAGTGTGACCAAATGAAAAATTTTGTAAACCTTTCAAAAGGGTCATGCTTTTGGTCACTTTTTTTTTTCATTAACAAAGATAGCGTTATTAATTCCGTTTGTAACCTGACCTATATATGTGTAAATGTATGTTTAAATTTTTGAATGTATGCATGCATGTGTATGTATATATACATATATACCTACGTATGTATGTGTATATATACACACACATATATATTATGTATATAGCTATGTCTGCGTACATATGTATGTGTATTTGTATGCATATATATACACAAGTCAAATTGTAGGATCTTGTTGTTGTCATTACCAATAATCAGACATTAATCCGTAGTTTCAATCTCTAAAACGTAATGGAAGATGAATCTCTTTCTGTGTATATAATCTTGAACTCTTTTCAAGTCTGTCTTCCCCGCAGGACATGCTTCTTCAGACCCGGAATATGAACGTTCATGATGTAATGCGGCCAATCTATGCTCTCTGTGTTGAACCCAAACATGCTTCTCTCTTCCATTGCCATCTCCTCCACCAATCTCCGGGCATTGGTGTTGTCAAACCTAGTGCCAAGGATGAGTTAAAAGGATGCATGACTATGTATATCTCAGATTCTATATATCGGGATGGGTACCGTGCTTTTGTGAACGTTACTGGCTCATACGCTTTGGCTATGCCCTCGAAATACTTTATTTTTCTCTGGCTTTTCGTTTTTGATTTGGTTCTGATGTACGAGCAGAAATCTTCCAGGGAACTGTGGAATTTCATCGGCTCTGTCACTATGTCCTCTCCTTTGGAATCCCTCAATGGAGAGTGACAGAAATGTCGATGAACAAGGTCAAAGAGCTCGTGAAGCGGCAGCGGATTCGCAACAGACGAGGTTGGATGGTACACGCTCAGCCCGGGCTTCGGATCTATGCCATGTTTTGCCATGGCTGCCATTGCAAAATTCACAACCATATCCACTGGTACCTGCACCAGTTAGAACTCAGATCCCATTGCATATTACTTTATTCTCGTATTTACATTTTGGCTACTTACTACATCAACCACGGTTTGAGGGTCGCCGAACAAGCACGGGAGCTGCCCTTTGCCATAAGCCAAGATCAATGGATCCGCCATTCTGGCAGCAAAATAGAGAAATTTTAATCTTGTTCACTAGAAGGTGTTATCCTTATTTGTATCATTTCACGGGAGAAAAAGGAAAAGGAAAGATTTTAACCGGTTTCCTTGTATCCAGCCGGGGAAAGGCTCTGTGTAGGAGCTTTCAATGGCACCTGGTCGTATGATCACAATGGGAAGATTGCCTCGGGAGCTATCTATCACCATCTCCCCCATTGCTTTGGCCAAAGTGTATGTGTCTTGAAACCCGTGGATGATGGCTCTGGTTTCGTTAAAGATTTGACATGCAACTTAGCCTATGAAGATGCATCCAAGCTACAGAAAATCGGTCTGCGATAGGAGAAAAAGATAACCTCACCGTTCACGACCAAGTTCCTTCATTTTCTGGGCCATTTCTCGGTGATGGAAAGTTCTTGCAGCTTCTGAAGCTAGTTTCAGCTCGGATTCAATTTCCAATCTTGGAAGAGGAGTCTCTGGTACGATCCCTTGTCTCGTTCCATTCACATAAGCTATAAACAGAAGATGAATGACGTAAAAGGTTTAGAATCTCTTCCTCTAAGGTGTTCCAACAAACACGTGTTCGGTCCGTAAACTCATACCGGTTGAGAAGTGAAGAACAAGAGTCAATCTCTCGCATTTCTTGGAAAATCTCATGAACTGGTGGGGTCCCATTGTATTGGTGCTCAGAGCCAAATCGTACCTGTTCCGTTTGTTTACACAAGCCCAGTTCATTATTTGTGTTGACGAACGTTGCATGTAAAAAGAGCAAAGGGGGCGAAAATGCAGATGAAGGATAAAGGAACCGGTCGTCGAAGGTTGTCCTGGCGGCAGAGCTGATGATGACATCGATCTCCTTGGAGATACTGTCGGCTGTTTCAGGGTCCATCCCGAGGTTGTTTTGTGAAATGTCTCCCACTATCGGAATCAACTTGCTCGTCATAAAAGCTTCGTATGAGTTCCCATGTGTTCGTTTCAGAAGCTCAAACAGGTCAGAGTTTATGATCTGAAAACCAAAGCGAGCATGAAAACGGTGATATGACAACTGTTGGCAGAGCATGCCCAGATGGCTCAAGACATGCAGAAGCTCGTGTGGAAGATTGAAGTTTCAGATCAGATTAAATGCAGTTATTAGAAGTTAACGTTGTCAGTTTAAGAACAGTTACTAAGCAGTTGTAACGATGTTGTAATGTGTGTTTATATGCAATTGCAGAAGTTAAATAGAGTGTGGTTTTTACACAATAATCTCCCCTGTTTTCTCATTCCCAAACCGAAACTTAAGTTTGAGAATTGCAAAACACGATCTAGAGTTACAGGTTTGGTAAGCTTCAATAACAGACCTCGTCGTGGAGCCTCTTGCGGGCAGCTTCTTGATCATCAGCCTTCACCAGAAGGAAGATCTTCCCGGTCTCTGGAGTTGCTCTCAACAATTTCTCGATGAAAACTGTGATTTCAAGTCGAAGATTTGAGTGATAGAAGAGATTATATGTTTTATGGAAGTGAAAGAACTCTCAACAAAAGCTAGAAGAGCTCTTACACGTTTTATGGAAGTGGGAGAGATATTATGAAACTCTAGAATAAATCGCAACTGAGATACCTTTGGCAAGAAACCCTGTTGCTCCGGTGATGAAATAGTTCTTCCCCTTCATGAAACTGACGACTCTATTGCCATCACACTTCTCTGCCTCTGACATCACAGCTTCTGGGGTCTTGTCCTGACGGCAAGTGATAACTCCACGAGCTGACCCACCAGTTCGCTTTGAAAAACGACACAAGTAGCTGTTTGGTTTGGAGGGGAAGATGCTGTCGTGAGCGAAGCTGAAGCCAGAAACAACGGTGGTGCAATGGAAGGCGGCCATTAACGTGTTGGAGAAGGAAGAAGGCTTGAAGAGTTTTAAGTATATTGTCTGTTTGCTTATGTTATCATATTGGGTTAAATAAAAGTGAAGGGTTTAGAGAGGGAAGACTGCATTCATTAGAGGATGCCACGTGTCCTTACACCCGGAATTACAGCGGCTGTCCATCTATGGAGTACTGCGGCGTTCCGTCAGTCCTCGTGTTTCTTACGGACCGCATGTATTTAGACTTCAAGAGTTTTGACTGAGTTCGAACATATTTTTTCTTATCGTCTATGTTAATTATTTTAATCCTTATCCGACTATACGGAGTATCAACATTTCAAACCTGATCTTATATCTACTAAAACAAATAAGGACATTCTTTAATTTTAATAAATATATGAATTATTTTTCAAAATATGAAAGATATTTTCGTAATTAAAATATAACACGCCATTTTTAATAAATATAAATGATAATTTTATAATTATATCGAGTATAAGCAATGTGACCGTAAATTCAAATCCAATTTGGTTTACTCATAATTTTAAAATGAAATGTTTACACATATTTTGTATGTATTAGATAAGGGTGATCATTTTGATTATTAACCGAATAACTAAATCGTACCGAACTGAATAGCAATGGTTCGGTTCGCTTTTAATAACCAATCGATTGAGAAAGTTAATCATTAGGATTCAATTCGGTTCGATTAATAATCGAATAATCGTTGTTAACCGAATGGTTATTAGGTTTTATTTAATTTTAAAATTTTTATCTTAAGTATCTAAGTGTTTTTTCACTTTTTGGTAGAATGTATGTCTTTGATATATTTTTATTCATTACTATATTTTTATTAAATTATTATTTCATAATTAATTTTCCTTTTTTTGCTGTATAAAATTTTAAAGGGTCACCCCTAGTATTTGAGTTTCTTTGAGATGGATTGTTGTCCCTAGGGATGTTTATTTTGATATTTGATTTGATTTTTTTTTTAAAAATTATACTCATCCAATTTTATTTTAGATTTGGCTCGAATTTGATTTTTTATTAACAATTTTATTCATTTTATTTAAAAAAAGTATATTTTTTTCGATTTTTATTTATAAAATTACTAATTTTTCAAAAATTATTATCTCTTTTTGGATTATTTTTTGCATTCTTAATCTAAAATATGTACATTCAATTTTTTATATTAAATTCGGTTTATATATAACTTTGTATTTAGATCGGTTAGGTTGCAAAGTGTGTGTGTTTTTTTTTTGTTCAGATCACCAAACGGAATTGGCAATCGGGAGAGGAAACGAAATCAGAGCCGTTCGTCCAAGAAGCACGAGGGATTACGATCCCGACACGTGGATTACAAGACTACCCCGAAGGTAAATAGAAGTATATGGGCCTTATCTTGTCCTCGTTTGCTATTAACATATGTGATATATGGTATATATATGGTGACCAACACCAAGCTTTAGAATGGCTGTTTCATAAATATTTTTGTTTATTACATGTTTCACTTTAAATTCTTTTCTTGCAAACCATGCCCACGGCGGTTTTGCGCATAGAGGGTTTATGGAAAGTCAATATCTTTCTGTGTAATCTTGAACTCCTTTCAAGTCTGTCTTCCCCGCAGGACATGCTTCTTCAGACCCGGAATATGAACGTTCATGATGTAATGCTCCCAATCTATGCTCTCTGTGTTGAACCCAAACATCCTTCTCTCTTCCATTGTCATCTCCTCCATCAATCTCCGAGCATTGGTGTTGTCATACCTAACAGAAGTATGAATCAAGCACGCATCTTCTCATCATCATATCTCAAGTTTTACGCTGAAGAAAACTAGGAAGTTGTTGGTGTTGGTCTGATGAATCAAGAAAAGAATTGATGGCTGATATTTCGAGAAGACAAGCTCAAGGACTGAAGTTGGAATTTATGTTCGATTTTATTACAGTTGTTAAAGATAAGAAGATGTTGTTGGAATAAATGTGATTCAAGGCCACGTCACATGAGTTGGAGACAAATTGTTAATTCAAATGCGTGATTCAAGGCTGAAAAGGATCAGTTTCCAGATTCTGTCAAAATCTGGCACTATTATATATTTTCTATTTTTCTTTGCAAGATTAGGATATTCTGATTTGATTTGATTTAGCTAGCAGATTTAGAGGTTGATTTGATTTTATTTCTATTATTAAGTTTTTGTTTTCTTTCCTATATATGTAATCGTTTTCTGTTGAATAAAATTAGTTGAGTTTTCTCAAATTTCTTTGTTCTCTGTTTGTATTTCTGTAACAGAGTTTCTGTTCGAATTTGAGTACTCACTCACCCAGACCGAAGTACCACTGATCCTTATCTCGGGTCTAACAGTGGTATCAGAGCGCCGTTGATTCGTTAGGGATCTAAGGGTTATCAAGCTGACGATGGATTCGAATTCTCCTCCAGTTTTCGATGGAGAAAACTACCAGATGTGGGCTGTGAAGATGAAGGCATACATGAAGGGTGCAGATATGTAGGAAGCTGTCGAAGAAGATTACGAGGTGACTCCTTTAGGAGCAAATCCGACGCTGAACCAGATGAAGATCTATAGAGATAAGGTAACGAGGAAAGGTAAGGCTATGTCATGCCTCTTTGCCTCGGTACCACCATTTATCTTTACTAAGATCATGAACATGACCAATGCGAAGGAGATGTGGGATTCTCTGAAAGAAGAGTATGAAGGAGATGAGAAGATACGGGGCATGAAGGTTTTGAACCTGCTCCGGGAATTTGAGAGACATCATATGAAGCCAAACGAGACAGTAAAGGTTTATGTTGATCGTTTGATCAGCATTGTGAGCAAGATAAGGATCTTGGGTACTAAAATGACTGATGAGAAGATAGTTCAGAAGGTGATGGTGTCTGTTCCAGAGCGTTTTGAAGCAACCCTTGCTTCCTTGGAGAACACTAAGGAGTTGTCACAATTGAAACTACCTGAAGTTCTTAGTGCTCTGCAAGCGCAAGAGCAAAGAAGGCTGATGAGAAAGGAGGAGTCAGTTGAGGGAGCGTTGATGGCCAAGGCGAAAGCAAAGTGGCCAGAAAAGGAGAAACAGAATCAGAAAACGAAGATGGATGCTACTCATAGCAAGGTAACGTTTTCTAAATCTGAGAAAGATGCTGATCAATACTTCTCTGAACCTTGTAAGCATTGTCAAAAGATTGGTCATTCTCATTGGAGATGGTTGAGAAATCCCAACATCAAGTGTCGAGGGTGTGGTAAATCTGGGCACATTGAGCGTTTCTGTAGAAACGAGAATGCTCAGATCATTGTAGAAGATTCTGGAGAGGTTGAAGAAGAGGTTGAAGATCTGTTTATGGCATCGTGTTTTGGTTCTGGATCTGTCAAGTATGGATGGTTAGTGGATAGTGGTTGTACTAACCACATGACAAGAGATAGAAGCTCATTCAAGTGGATTAACACGATGTTCAAGGCGAAGGTCAGAATTGGAAATGGCGAGTTCATTTCAGTGGAGGGAAAAGGAGATGTCTGGATCAAAGGGTCAGATGGCACGAAGAAATTGCTGACAGGAGTGTTGTATGTGCCAAGGCTACTTCAGAATCTCCTAAGTGTACCTCAGCTGATGATTAAGGGCTACAAGGTAATTTTTGACAAGAATGAATGTGTTATTGGTAATGACACAACCCCTGTTCTATTTAGGATGCCTGTGAGAAACAAGAGGTTCTCATTTTCGATGAAAAATGTGGGATATGATGCATTTGTGAGTCAAGAGTCAAAAGATAAGCTCGTTGGAAAAACTGCAGAAGATGTGTCAAAGGCATATCAAGTAGATTTGCCTGAGATGAACAAGGAAGTAGTGAGCAAGGATGTCAAGTTTGTTGAGTCTGAAGGATTGAAATGGCAAGAATTCGGTGAGGATGAAGAGCCATTCACAAAAACCGAAGGGCCACTGACAATTGATGCTGAACCTCAAACTCAGCAAACTGAAAAACATGTGCAGAACACTGACGAGATTATGGAGGCTGAAGATGTTGAATCTGATGATGATGTTCCTGTCAGAGGTACAAGAACACTGCAGGAAGTTTATGGAAGATGCAATGTGGCTATTCTTGAGCCATCTAGTTATGAGGAGGCAAGAAACGATAAGAGTTGGAGAGATGCAATGAAGGAGGACTCAAGATGATAGAAAAGAGACAGATTTTTTGGATGAAGCTTACAAAATATGATGAGTTAAATCTGATTCGATATTCAGATAGTGAATGGGATGGTTTTGCAAATGATGTGAAAAGTATTGAAGAACAAGAAGAAGAACAAGAAGCAGTTTTGTTCATTAAGGGGTTGCATGATGGAAGGTTGGAGTTGTTAAGGAGCATGATCGAAGTGTGTGCGAGGCCTTTCGTCAAGGAGGAGATTGTTAGAATAAATGTGATTCAAGGCCACGTCACATGAGCTGGAGACAAATTGTTAATTCAAATGCGTGATTCAAGGCTGAAAATGATCAGTTTCCAGATTCTGTCAAAATCTGGCACTATTATATATTTCCTATTTTTCTTTGCAAGATTAGGATATTCTGATTTGATTTGATTTAGCTAACAGATTTAGAGGTTGATTTGATTTTATTTCTATTATTAAGTTTTTGTTTTCTTTCCTATATATGTAATCGTTTTCTGATGAATAAAATTAGTTGAGTTTTCTCAAATTTCTTTGTCAGAGTTTCTGTTCGAATTTGAGTGCTCACTCACCCAGACCGAAGTGCCACTGATCCTTATCTCAGGTCTAACAGATGCGGTTTTATGTTTACGTTTGTATGTCGTGTCGGTTACAAAGTGTGGTCTTTAAGTATAGGCATTGGTAGCTGCAAAATATTTATTTTCAATTTCAGATTCTTAGAGAGAAATTTTAAAAAATCAACATGGTATCAGAGCGAAGATGGATCTTTTTCGGATCTGTGGAAGATTTCAAAGAAAACAAGATGATGACAGGAAAAAAACGATAATTGGAGTTCGGTTTGGTAAGATGTTGTTGTGCGGAAATGTATATGGTCTCAAATGCAGGACGATAGAATCGAACGAGAGAAAGTAAAAGACACCACGATTTAACGTGGTTCGGCAGAATGCCTATGTCCACGTCGAGGAAGAAAAACAAATCCCACTATATCGGTGAACAAATGTGGAATACAAGATATACTCAACCTCATTTTCCAAATCCCCAAGAAACACCCTTTCTCTCGTAACACTCAGAAGAAAAATATTCAGAATGTATCCAAGAACCTCACTATGACAACCCAGAGTACCGTAGGAGGGCGGGGAGTGATCGCCGGTGCAGAGGCACGGACAAGGGGCGAATCCTGACGAGCTTCTGGGTAGGGGGTATATGGATGAATCGAACACACCGGAATGAGAGAGATCCGAGGGCTGTATAGGTATGGGACTATACGGTCTAAGATAACATAAAAGAATTAGTTGAGCTACTCATAGCAATAAGGTGCACCTACCTTTTTGGTTAACTATCCCGAGAAAACTCCAAAGTTAAGTGTGCTAGCTCTGGAGCAATCTCAGGATGGGTGACCTACTGGGAAGCACCTCGATATGCATGCGAGTGAGGACAAAACACGTTGAAATGTCTCGGGTTGCTGTGTGAGGGCAGTTTCGACAATTTGTAGCGGCCTCGGGTCGTTATAGATGGTATCAGAGCCGGTACTCTCCCAGTACGGTGTGGTTCGAGGACGATACAGGCGGAAGCTGGTGGGCCTATGACAACCCAGAGTACCGTAGGAGGGCAGAGAGTGATCGCCGGTGCAGAGGCACGGACAAGGGACGGCTCCTGACGAGCTTCTGGTAGGGGGTATAGGGATGAATCGAACACACCGGAATGAGAGAGATCCGAGGGCTGTATAGGTATGGGACTATACGGTCTAAGATAACATAAAAGAATTAGTTGAGCTACTCAAAGCAACAAGGTGCACCTACCTTTTTGGTTAACTATCCCGAGAGAACTCCAAAGTTAAGTGTGCTGGCTCTGGAGCAATCTCAGGATGGGTGACCTACTGGGAAGCGTCTCGGTATGCGTGCGAGTGAGGACAAAACATGCTGAAAGGTCTCGGATTGCTGTGTGAGGGCAGTTTCGACAATTCGTAGCGGCATCGGGTCGTTACACTCATCGAAACAAATATCTTGGATACCCAAAAGAAAAACCCTAAAAAAACCCTCAAAAGGACCCAAGAATTGAGTTTCTTGCAGAAGAAGAAAGCTTCTTCTCCAACACTTGTATGAATGTTTGTTTTGTGATGATTCGAACGAAGAATGAGGATGGCTATTTATAAGTGGAAGCAAGGTTGATATTGTGACTATTAAGAGAGGCCACGTTGCCATATATTTGAATGGCTCAAATTCCTCTCCAACCACCTCCATTATGCAAAGTTCTCACTAATTGGAGCCATCAATCACAAATGTTTTTGTTAAGGGAGGTGTTTTTCAATATAGTCAAATGTGTTTGTTTTTGGAAGAAAAAAAGAAGATAAACCGGAGGAGATTCGCGACTACGGACGGCGATGATTTCGGTGGCATCGAAGATTGCTGTAAGTTTGTTGGGTAACACATGTGTACACTCTAGATGGGGCAATTATGCGCTTGAGAAAATAGATTGTTACGGCAATCAAGAAGAACACGAAACTCCTAAGAGGGTCATCGAAGAATCGTGTGCAAATGGAGGAGGAGATCTGAAAAATCGGTTATACCTTAGTGGTGATGTTGTCTCTGTCATGATATACACGAGATGGGATGATGTTTCAAATTTTGAAGGTATTTCTAGGAACTGTTCTGGTTGTGTTTTAGTCTTGAAGGCATGGTGGTGGCGTGTCTATCACCGAAAAATGCGGTTGAATTGCCTCGGAGGATGACGTTGGAGTTATGCATGATTGTGGGCTGAGACTTGCGCCGTGTGCGAACCCTTGAGTTCAAGGAAGAGTTTGTTGGATTAGCTCAAGGCGGATGAAACAAGATCAGTTGAAGTTTATGTTCGGTTTTATTGCAATTATATATTTGAGTTATTAAAGATAAGAAAATGCAGTTTTATATTTTCGTTTTGTCTTTAAATATAGGTATTGATAGTTCCAGAAGATTTATTGTAGAGAGAGTTTTTTGCATTCCTATTCGATATAGATGTTGTGTTGTTGTATTTGTGTATGTGTTGTATTGTAAGTTTGAGTATCGTATGTGAGTGATGAGTGGATGAATAAATGTAGAAAAGTTTGTGAGAAAATATATTTCAGTGTGGTTTTAAAAAATATTAAATGTGATTAATATGCAACATTAGTACAAATATTATTTAATTGTAGTTTGATGTGATAGTTAGAAATATGAATAATATGTATAGTAGTTATGATGGAAAATTGGTAAACAAATGTGTAAAATAAATGAATTAGGTGTGATTTGTAATATAGATAGGTATCATTGTATGAAGTTTGAAATTAAAAAAAAAAATTGAAGAGAAAAATCAAGAGAAAGATTAAGAAAACATTTATTCTTTCAAAAAATTTCAAGGCTTTTTTTTTTTATAACGGAGGAGTCCTAGCTGTTGCCATTCGGACGTGCTGACTAGATAAATCTCTGGCTCGTGAGCAGCTTTTGTATATGGATCATATAAACCCAAAAATTACCTCCCTCCCCACCAGTCAGGAATCGAATACTCAAACTCAAGGTGGAGTTACCTCCTACCCCAAACTTGACCACTCACCCGCGATCTGTTGGGTAAAAAAAAAATTTTAAGTTCTTTTTTCCTCCAAAATTTTTCACATTTTCTTCTTTAATCAAAGAAATTGGTATCCGAACCTATTTTTTAAAAATTTCGAAAACAAAAACTTGAGAGATTAAAGAGAATTGTGAAAAGTAACAGTGGTAACGGACCTTTAATTCCCCATCCGACAAAGATAAACTATGAAAAATGATGTTTACGCATGGATATTTTGGTTGATTACAATAAAATTTGAGAAATTGTGGAGAAATCGTACGAGAAATCTAAATATGAAGAAACTTTACACACCAAATTAATTAAGGTTTTGTCCGAGTCAAAGAAGAAGGATAAACATCAGTATCATCTTATGAGGTGTGTGAAATGTGGTGCATTCGCAAAAGGTCTTCAAATTAAAGGGATCATATTATTACCATTTTATTATAAAATGATTGATATTAAATTAAATTATATAAAAAAATAATCTAAATTATTCATGAATATAAAAATATATATTATTCAATTATATTTATAATAAAATGTTAATCTAATATAATTCTAAATTATTTACTTTCATAATTTATTTAAAATTTTATTGATAACAAAAAATAATAATTTAAAATTATATACTTTTCTATTCTTAAATTAAAATCTAAATATATCAATATTCAATAATAAAATAATATAATAAGAGAAAGAATATATTATTTACATATATTACTATTCAATATAATTTCAAATTTTAATTTTAATTTTAAAAAATATTATCATAAAAATTTTAAATTTTTAATAACTAAATTTAATATTTTGCACAAGGCAACTAAAAAATCTGGGACGGTTTGGATAAGCATATCCTCACTCTCATTCATCAATTCATCAATGTTTGGATGATGAGTTGCTCGATAAAATCTCTCATATCACTACGTCAAACGAGGTATGAAAGATTTTAGAAAAAAAATTTCACGGTACAGAGAAAATAAAAAGGAAAAATTAAATTCCTTAAAACCCGTTTTTGAAGCCTTAGTGATGAAAGAATCCGAATCATTTTCGAATTACTGTTAAAGGATGAAGTCAATCATAAATCAATTAAGGATTTACGAAGACAAATAAAAGACGTTTATGTGGTGAATAAGATCTTCCGATCTATAATACCAAAATTTAATTATAATGTATGTTATAGAAATGTTTAAAGATATAAATTTGATGACAATAGAAGAATTGGAAGAAAATTTGACAGTACAAAGAAAAATTGAATAGAAAACAAGGAGAAACATTGGAGGAGATTCTTCAAACAAATGTTGTCTTGAAAAATGATGAGAAAAACAAAGGCCAATGCTTTTGAGGACGTGCACGTGATCGGGAAAGATGAAGTGGATATGACCAATATGGCAGAGGAAGAGGAAATGTAGACAATCCGAGTTATAAAAGAGATAATTAACTATGCCGTGTCAATCAATGAACAATTATGAAACAGATAATAAACAAATGTTGAATGTTATAATTGTCACAAAATGAGACATTTGGCATGGTTGTTAGAAATACGATGAATATATATCTAGTTAGGGTGAAAATAAATAAGTGAATTAAATATGAAATTAGGTATGAGTTTATAGTATAAATATGTATCTTTCTGTGAAGTTTGGAATCAAGTAAAATTGAAGAGAAAAATAAAAGATTAATTTTTTTTCCCAATTTTCTAAAATTATTTCATAATCTTTTCCTTAATTCAACATACCGTGCTTTTGAGAACATTGCTGGCCCATATAGCTTGGCCATGTCCTTGAGATACTTTAGTTTTCTCTCCTGTTTCGTCTTTTGTTCTTTTTCAGATATGATTTTGGATATGTAGGAGGAGAAATCCTGTAGAGAGCCGTAAAATTTCATTGGCTCTGTCATTATGCCTTCTCCTTTGGAGTCTCTCATTGGAGAGTGGCAGAAATGTCGATGAACAAGATGAAAGAGCTCGTGAAGCCGCAGTGGATTCACAACAGATGAAGTTGGATGGTACACCGTCAGCCCGGGCTTCGCATCTACACCATGTTTGGCCACGGCTGCCATGGCTGCATTCACAGTCATATCCACAGGTACCTGCGCTCCAGATCTCTCCAGTAGTTAAAATTCATTGGAACCGATACTGATCAAAAGAATTGAAAGGTGAATGGATGGGAGATGAAGGGCTGTGACTTACAATGTCGAGCACAGCTTGAGGGTCTCCAAATATGCCAGGAAGCTGCCCCTTGCCATAAGCCAATATCATTGGATCCATCACTCTGACAGCAAAAGAGATGGCTTTAACCTTCTTTCATGATCATAGATAGCATTTTCTGTATCCTTTTGACAGAGAAGATGAAGAAAAGGGGAATGAAAGACTTCACTTGTCTCCTTGTATCCATCCCGGAAAAGGCTCTACGTAAGAGCTTTCAACGATTCCAGGTCGTACGATCACAACGGGCAGATCGCCTCGGGAGCTGTCTACCACCATCTCCCCCATTGCTTTGGTGAAAGCATAGGTGTCATGATACCCATGGATCATGGCTCTGGTTTTTATAAAGATTTGGCATGCAGCTTAGCCTTTGAAGATGTGCATCCAAGTTACAGAAATCGTTCTGCTATATGAGAAAAAGATACCCTCACCGTTCAAGACCCAGTTCCTTCATTTTCCGGGTCATTTCTCCCTCAAGGAAAGTTCTTGCAGCTTCTGAAACTAGCTTACCCTCATGCTCAATTTCGAATCTGGGAAGAGGAGTTTCTGGTACTATCCCATGTCTCATTCCATTCACGTAAACTATAAACGGAAGAAGAATGATGTAAAAGGTTTAGACTTTTATCAAAATAATGTGTTCGGACGTAAACTCCTACCGGTTGAGAAATGAAGAACAAGCTTCAGTTTCTTGCATTTTTTGGAAAATCTCATGAACTGGTCGGGTCCCATTGTATTTGCGCTGAGAGCCAAATCGTACCTGTTCACACGCCCAGTTCATTATTTGCGGTTAAAGAAACGTTGCATGTGAAAGATCAAAGGGGTGAAAATGCAGACGAAAGATAAAAGGAACCTGTCCTCAAAGATTGTTCTGGCGGCAGAGCTGATGATGACATCGATCTCCTTGGAAATCATATCGGCTGTTTCAGGGTCCATCCCGAGGTTGTTTTGTGAAATGTCTCCCACTATCGGAATCAACTTACTCGTCATGAAGGCCTCGTAGGAGTTCCCGTGTGTTTGTTTCAGGAGCTCGAACAGGCCTGAGTTTACGATCTGAGAACCCGAATGGACAACGTAAACATGAAAAATGGAGTTGAAAAACAAAAGGATAAAAGAAATCTATGTGAAGAGACGTAGAAGGAGAGAACCTCGTCGTGGAGCCTCTTGCGGGCAGCTTCTTGATCATCGGCCTTCATCAGAAGGAAGATCTTCCCTGTCTCTGGAGTTGCTCTCAACAATTTCTCGATGAAAGCTGCCATTTGTAGTCGAAGATACGAATGCTAGCTCTTTATATTGTAATAATTTACCATAAGATATTTATAAGAACAGTTATACCAACGGGATTATAAATAATCAATCCTCTCGCTCGTAACAGACACCATATATAAGCTTTCTAAAGAATGAATGAAACCGCTACTGAACTACCTTTGGCAAGAAACCCTGTTGCGCCAGTGATGAAGAAACTCTTCCCCTTCATGAAACTGACGATTCTATTGCCGTCACATGCATCTGTCTGTGACGTCACAGCTTCTAGTGTCCTGTCCTAACAAAAAGCAGTAACTCCACGAGGTGACCGGCGAGTTGGCGTCGGAAAACGACAGAAGTTGTGTGGTTTGGACGAGAAGAGACTGTCGTGACCGAAGCCGAAACCAGAAACAGCGGTCACTGTAGTGGCGGTGGTGCTGCAATGGACGGCCATTGTTGTTCACAGAGTTTGAAGAATTATCGTGTACTTTATATTATGTGGGACTGAGTTCTTATGGTTTGTCTGGACAGAAGCGATCCCCTTCACGAAACTGACGATTCTATTGCCGTCACATGCATCTGTCTGTGACGTCACAGCTTCTAGTGTCCTGTCCTAACAAAAAGCAGTAACTCCACGAGGTGACCGGCGAGTTGGCGTCGGAAAACGACAGAAGTTGTGTGGTTTGGACGAGAAGAGACTGTCGTGAAGCCGAAACCAGAAACAGCGGTCACTGTAGTGGCGGTGGTGCTGCAATGGACGGCCATTGTTGTTCACAGAGTTTGAAGAATTATCGTGTACTTTATATTATGTGGGACTGAGTTCTTATGGTTTGTCTGGACAGAAGCGATCCCCTTCACGAAACTGACGATTCTATTGCCGTCACATGCATCTGTCTGTGACGTCACAGCTTCTAGTGTCCTGTCCTAACAAAAAGCAGTAACTCCACGAGGTGACCGGCGAGTTGGCGTCGGAAAACGACAGAAGTTGTGTGGTTTGGACGAGAAGAGACTGTCGTGAAGCCGAAACCAGAAACAGCGGTCACTGTAGTGGCGGTGGTGCTGCAATGGACGGCCATTGTTGTTCACAGAGTTTGAAGAATTATCGTGTACTTTATATTATGTGGGACTGAGTTCTTATGGTTTGTCTGGACAGAAGCGATCCCCTTCACGAAACTGACGATTCTATTGCCGTCACATGCATCTGTCTGTGACGTCACAGCTTCTAGTGTCCTGTCCTAACAAAAAGCAGTAACTCCACGAGGTGACCGGCGAGTTGGCGTCGGAAAACGACAGAAGTTGTGTGGTTTGGACGAGAAGAGACTGTCGTGAAGCCGAAACCAGAAACAGCGGTCACTGTAGTGGCGGTGGTGCTGCAATGGACGGCCATTGTTGTTCACAGAGTTTGAAGAATTATCGTGTACTTTATATTATGTGGGACTGAGTTCTTATGGTTTGTCTGGACAGAAGCGATCCCCTTCACGAAACTGACGATTCTATTGCCGTCACATGCATCTGTCTGTGACGTCACAGCTTCTAGTGTCCTGTCCTAACAAAAAGCAGTAACTCCACGAGGTGACCGGCGAGTTGGCGTCGGAAAACGACAGAAGTTGTGTGGTTTGGACGAGAAGAGACTGTCGTGAAGCCGAAACCAGAAACAGCGGTCACTGTAGTGGCGGTGGTGCTGCAATGGACGGCCATTGTTGTTCACAGAGTTTGAAGAATTATCGTGTACTTTATATTATGTGGGACTGAGTTCTTATGGTTTGTCTGGACAGAAGCGATCCCCTTCACGAAACTGACGATTCTATTGCCGTCACATGCATCTGTCTGTGACGTCACAGCTTCTAGTGTCCTGTCCTAACAAAAAGCAGTAACTCCACGAGGTGACCGGCGAGTTGGCGTCGGAAAACGACAGAAGTTGTGTGGTTTGGACGAGAAGAGACTGTCGTGAAGCCGAAACCAGAAACAGCGGTCACTGTAGTGGCGGTGGTGCTGCAATGGACGGCCATTGTTGTTCACAGAGTTTGAAGAATTATCGTGTACTTTATATTATGTGGGACTGAGTTCTTATGGTTTGTCTGGACAGAAGCGATCCCCTTCACGAAACTGACGATTCTATTGCCGTCACATGCATCTGTCTGTGACGTCACAGCTTCTAGTGTCCTGTCCTAACAAAAAGCAGTAACTCCACGAGGTGACCGGCGAGTTGGCGTCGGAAAACGACAGAAGTTGTGTGGTTTGGACGAGAAGAGACTGTCGTGAAGCCGAAACCAGAAACAGCGGTCACTGTAGTGGCGGTGGTGCTGCAATGGACGGCCATTGTTGTTCACAGAGTTTGAAGAATTATCGTGTACTTTATATTATGTGGGACTGAGTTCTTATGGTTTGTCTGGACAGAAGCGATCCCCTTCACGAAACTGACGATTCTATTGCCGTCACATGCATCTGTCTGTGACGTCACAGCTTCTAGTGTCCTGCCCTGACAAAAAAGCAGTAACTCCACGAGGTGACCGGCGAGTTGGCGTCGGAAAACGACAGAAGTTGTGTGGTTTGGACGAGAAGAGAAAATCGTACCTGTTCACACGCCCAGTTCATTATTTGCGGTTAAAGAAACGTTGCATGTGAAAGATCAAAGGGGTGAAAATGCAGACGAAAGATAAAAGGAACCTGTCCTCAAAGATTGTTCTGGCGGCAGAGCTGATGATGACATCGATCTCCTTGGAAATCATATCGGCTGTTTCAGGGTCCATCCCGAGGTTGTTTTGTGAAATGTCTCCCACTATCGGAATCAACTTACTCGTCATGAAGGCCTCGTAGGAGTTCCCGTGTGTTTGTTTCAGGAGCTCGAACAGGCCTGAGTTTACGATCTGAGAACCCGAATGGACAACGTAAACATGAAAAATGGAGTTGAAAAACAAAAGGATAAAAGAAATCTATGTGAAGAGACGTAGAAGGAGAGAACCTCGTCGTGGAGCCTCTTGCGGGCAGCTTCTTGATCATCGGCCTTCATCAGAAGGAAGATCTTCCCTGTCTCTGGAGTTGCTCTCAACAATTTCTCGATGAAAGCTGCCATTTGTAGTCGAAGATACGAATGCTAGCTCTTTATATTGTAATAATTTACCATAAGATATTTATAAGAACAGTTATACCAACGGGATTATAAATAATCAATCCTCTCGCTCGTAACAGACACCATATATAAGCTTTCTAAAGAATGAATGAAACCGCTACTGAACTACCTTTGGCAAGAAACCCTGTTGCGCCAGTGATGAAGAAACTCTTCCCCTTCATGAAACTGACGATTCTATTGCCGTCACATGCATCTGTCTGTGACGTCACAGCTTCTAGTGTCCTGCCCTGACAAAAAGCAGTAACTCCACGAGGTGACCGGCGAGTTGGCGTCGGGAAACGACAGAAGTTGTGTGGTTTGGACGAGAAGAGACTGTCGTGAAGCCGAAACCAGAAACAGCGGTCACTGTAGTGGCGGTGGTGCTGCAATGGACGGCCATTGTTGTTCACAGAGTTTGAAGAATTATCGTGTACTTTATATTATGTGGGACTGAGTTCTTATGGTTTGTCTGGACAGAAGCGATCCCCTTCACGAAACTGACGATTCTATTGCCGTCACATGCATCTGTCTGTGACGTCACAGCTTCTAGTGTCCTGCCCTGACAAAAAAGCAGTAACTCCACGAGGTGACCGGCGAGTTGGCGTCGGAAAACGACAGAAGTTGTGTGGTTTGGACGAGAAGAGACTGTCGTGAAGCCGAAACCAGAAACAGCGGTCACTGTAGTGGCGGGGGGCCATTGTTGTTCACAGAGTTTGAAGAATTATCGTGTACTTTATATTATGTGGGACTGAGTAAAGTAGCTGATGGGATGATGATGATGAGTGACAATCTGATTCCTCGTATTTCTTATGGGTTTTGCATGTAGTCCTTTTAGCCTCGTATTCTTATGGTTTGTCTGGACAGAAGCTTCTTCATGATGGATCGTAGCCATCCATCCACCTATCGGAAGAAGACGAAATCAGAGCCGTCCATTTCATAAAGGCGTAAGTGTTTACGATCTTGACACGTGTAGTATCAGATTGTCCTCTTTTGGGCTGATGGGCTTTTCAAGTATATGGGCCTATTGTGGATTCTACTCGGACGAAAATTTTAAACCGGAAGATATTTTTGCTAAGACCGGTTTAGCTTGTTCCTTGTCCAATTGTATCTGTGATCGGTTAAAGTTATATAATTTGTATTTGTAATTTAGAAATCCCATACTCAAAAAAAAGGAAACGAAATAAAAATCAATCCTTCAAATCACTATTCTTATTCTACTGTTGTTTAGGAGATAGACGTGAAGTACAATGCTATGACAAAGTGAGAATCATGATAACAGCCACTCCCACTTATATATATATATATATATATATATACACAGTTTCAATGTGCTTAAGAATATGCTTCAATGGCTCCAAAAGATTTCATCAAGAATCAGTTTTGGTCATTACCTTCCACGCTTTGAGTTATGTTTTGTTGCAGCAGACTGCTATACTATTCATATTCTGCTGTATAAGCTCACTCCTTAAACTGCATTCTTCCATCTGCAGAAAAGACAGAAAGAGCATTTCAGTAAACTATGTGTATCTGTGTATGTATATATATAAACATATATATATATATATAGGCTTTGCACCTGTGATGCATGTGTCTTATGAAGTGCAGCTCCGCATTCTTCCATGGACGCTCTTTCTGCGGTTGTCACTCTTGCTAATTCCGACATCAAAGTCTTCATCTCTTCTGCCTGCAGCATTGCAGCAAAGAAGTTGTTCCTGTTATAACAATGTCTCTCTGCAACTGCAATAAAAAAAAAAACATTTTTATGTTACATTTTAAACCAACCTTTGGCATGAGACCACAGACATTTTGTGTAATGCCTTCCATCAGCGTCGTAGCCACTGCAAGTGCTTCTACTAGCTCTTCTGTACCGATCTGATTTCAATTCAACAAAGAAAGCTTTTTAGTGCTTTAGAGCGAGGTGTCGAGAGGAACTGCAAAGTTCTGTTCCGCGGGGGGAAAAAAAATCGATATGATGAACATATTATTACATTGACATTCCCGCTGAGAGGGAGCCGTAACGAAGCGTTCAACAAAGCTTCAGTCACTTCTGAGAGAGATGATGAATACTCTTCTGCAAGGGCAGACCATTCCTCCAAACACGGTGTCTGCAAAATTCCAACAATACAAAATGTTTAGAAACTATTGCCCTTTTAAAAATATAAGCAAAGGCAAGATGATGATTTCAAGTGTGTAACCACAGGCATATGATATGAAAGATGCATTTTTTCCCCATGTGTTCATGGACCAGAAAATATGTAAACCTAAGGTTATATGATATGAGGCTTACTTGAGATTCCACAATTGCTAGAAGTGCTTTGACTTTCAGCAATCTTTGAAGCTCTATGCGTTTCTTCTGTACAGAATCATATAATTCTGCATTCCTAAGACCAAAGGAATATAGCATTGAAAAAAAAAAAAAAAAAAAAAAAAGGATTGGTTAGGTCAAAAGGGATATTGTCTTCATCATCCAGCTTACACTAATGGGCGTCCCTCAGTTCACAGTTCGAAAATCCATCCTGCAATCGATCTAATCCAACCTAGATGGGCAAATCATTTTCACCAAAAGCTAAACTTAGATTGCATAATGTTTGCTACAAAGAAACAGTGTCCTCCATTGGCAGATTAAGAATGCTTAGAATGTAATGCAACACCTCTATCTCCACCGACAAACATAATGACAAATCGACAATGGGTGTTGACAGAGTATAGATTCAAGACACATACACCTACCTCGGCCTGTGTTTTCTGAGCTTGCATTTTGATGTCTGCCTTTGCATTGACAAACATCCACTGCATGTAACGGTTGTGTAGTAATTTCAGAGAATGAACTTCCTCCACCTGTCCTGAAACCTTCCTCGGCTTCTTGCTCTCCGCCTGCAGCTTTGAATTGGGAGGCACCGGAGGCAATGACAAGCCCACGCTGTTCTTCAGAGACAACGAAGTCCTTTCGCCCCCCTTAATGTCTCGGAAGAGAGATGAATCATCACAGCTTGATAATGGAGAAGTTAGAGATCTATACAGAGGCGATGCACTGGAATTGCTTAAGAACTTTGTGTGATTTCGACAGGATTTTGTCGGCAAAAGATCAGAGGGATCTGAAGAGGCTTTGGAATTTTCTCTGTCGCCGTCTTTCTCTTTAGAGGTGGATAAGGAAATACCGCTTGATTGCAGAAGCCTGGTCGCGGCAGAGGCCGTGGCCAGCCGCTGTTGGCTCAGCCGCGATCTGGAAGGTGGAACCACCGTTGGGGTTGGGGTGTCGAGACGCTGACTATTCTCCTTGAGCGGCTTCACTCCGTGTTGATGGGAGTGAAGCACCGGAAACGGCGAGTCGAGGCTACGCGCTGTCTCGGAGGGGCGGTTCTCGTCGCCGTCGCCCATCTTCAACTGCCGTCTCGGCCTCTGAGCCGAAATCGACCGCTGGTTATGGTGGTGCTTGGGAGAATTTGAAGTCAACAGGTGGAGATCTCCGGCGGAGGAAGAGGAAGATGAAGAGACCGGAGACATAAACCGCGAACTGACCTCCCTCACCCTCGGCCTCCGTGTTGAAGGGGGAGGAGCCGGCGGCGCTGCCGGAATCGCGGGTGTCGACGGTTGTTCTGTCATAGATCCGCCAGCTTTCGCCTCCATTTGAATCGAATTTCTTCAGAATCTCTTCCCGGATCTACGAAATGGCCGGAGAATCCAGGAGAGGCAAGTGGCCGGAGTTTCGTCAAATCTGTTAGGGGGTTCAAATCGGATCGAAGAGTATTTGGAACTTCACAGAGAGAGAGAGAGAGAGAGAGAGGGAAGAAGAAGAAGAAGGTCGAAGAAGCAGAGACAAGACGGGGGATTCAGAAAACTAGCCGTTTTGGTCAGAAAGCGCAACGGTCATGTCCCTGGAAACGGTAGGTTTTTCTAGCTTTTCTAATTAGGCAATTAATCTTAAATCAATTAATTAATTAACCAAAAACTGAAGCCCAGCCCATTAACGAGTGAATATGGGCTCGATCTTTAGGCCCATTACCCGTTGCGAATGTGCGAGGGATTCGGATTTGTAAACAGAGAAACCAATTTCCATATTCCACTTTCTGTGTCAAAGAGACATTTTTTTTTGTCTAAATGTCGAAGAGACTTGAAATGGACCAATCTCTTTCGCCATGGCTTCACTACGCCCACTCAAACTCTTATGGGTCATGCTCGATCGAGATGAGGAGGCAATTCAAAGCCTTAGATTGTGCGCACCCAAAGCACCAAAGTCATCCATCCAAGAAACTATGCCGACTTGTGACCCTTCCGCAGGATCAGCTTTAGCAGGACGAACATGCACTGCAAAGACGACGTCACAACGTGCGCCGAAGCTACATTTTCTGGACGAAACAATGCCGAGAGAGCTCCCAATTCTAACATTCACTTTGTATTATGTTTCAGACGACCTATCCAGTATCCAGACACGAGAAACTCGAGGACTTCTAGTTGATAACGGCTCCCAGACAATATACTCGTTTCCAAGAAGAAGCAACAATAGGAGACCCGGAATTAATGGTTTGATCAGCAAGCCAAAGATGAGTAACTAACAACTTTACACTGGATATTGTGGAACTACAAAGAAGTGAAACCTTAACGATTTCCGATCTCTTGCAAAGATGAACTAGTAACATCGACCGAATCATAGGCAAGGAAAAACGAGTCACATAACCCAAACAATGCATTTCTTTTGTAATGTTCCAGAAATTTGATCCACCTTGGCCTTTTGACTATCCAAAGTCTATGCACAGAATATTCTCTCTTTGTGTTCTTAGTGACTGACATCTCTGTACAATTGTAGGTTCCCTCAAATAAGTTCCTTTTTGGGGTTTGCGATAAACTTAAGTGAGTTCTTTTTTGCTTTGATCATGGAACTTGCAACCAAAGCGAGAGTTCATCACATTCTCATGTCTTTCATAAATTTACTTGGAAATCTTCACTCTCATGGTTGGAACTGTCGCCGGTAGCACATTCTTTGTGGCGTCCTTCTCCTCCATTGGCTGCGTGTGCATATGGAACAAGCTTTGTTATTTGACATGTTTTACTCTCTTCCAGGGTTGTGGTGGAGCTGATGAACATGTCAGAGCAGGATGAGTTTAATTATACCGAGGATATGATCAATAACGATTTCAGCAACTATTCTGCGTGGCACAATCATAGGCGGTAGGGTACGTACGTATCACGGGCGCGCAATCAAATGGGCAAAAAACAATTGGAGATCGTACAATTGGTGTAACTAGAACCCAGAAAAGTACAGAAGAGAAGACCCATGGTGGACAAAAACAACGAACGCTGAATCCTGAAGTCAAGAATCACTATGTCGGAGAAATGAGAAACACTATTGGGATCGCGACAATTGGAGATCGTACAGTTTGTTGTGGTGATTAAGCATGGACTGAGACCGGAGTGACCGGAGCTCCTCCGATGTCGGAGCTTTCCTGGGACCGCCGTGCATTTCTCCTCCGCTGTCAAGCGAAGACGAAAGCATTGGACGAGAGAGGGAGAGAGACAAATCTCAATCTCAGCCGTTGGATGAGAGCCGCGAGTGGAATCCCATCAGGGTTTTGAGCTTTTTTTATTTATTTTTTTTGCGCGACTTGATGATCTTCTATTCGGAATTATGGTTGGAATTTTACCCAATTTGGAGATTGTGCACGTTGAATCCAAAGTACCCTTCTATGCCTTTTTTGTGGTAACAGATCTGTAAGAATTCTAAGCCTGCTTTAATATTTTTTCCCCAAGGCTTTGAGGGATTTTTTTGCTGCTTTTTTCCTCAATGTTGAAATGAAACATCAATGAGATAAAAAAAAAAAAAAAAAAAAAAAAAAAAGAGGTTGGATCCTCAGAACAAGTAGATTCTGGCAGTGTATTGGCTCCATTCGAACAAGATTTTTCATCCAAAATATTTATGACATTTTTTTTGGTAAAAGATAAATATATAAATGAATAAATATTTACATTCTCTCAAAAGAGAAAACACCTGGAGTAGAACTCCATTTTACAGTCCAAAAGAAAATTTGGATTCTATATTCGTATTTGCAAAATCTCACAAAAAAAATAGCAACTACATCTAGTTATTGTCAATCTCGTATCACGTAATATCTCGCCCCCTATCATTCATAAAGTACCAGTATTGCAATACATGATTGTTCTCATGGGAGCCCAATTGTTTTTTTGTAAAGGTTTGTATAATATAGTTTTTTTAAAGTGTGAACTGAAAATTGGCAGTGTGATTTTTCGTTGAAATTTGAAATGTTTTTGACAGGCATTACTTGTAAACATCTGGTCTAATATCATTACTATCGAACATTTTTTATAATATTAAAGTTTATTATACCTTCAAGGTGAATGAAAGACATATTAGATATACAATAAGATTGATTAATAATTTTTTTAGTGATTCATATATTTTAAAGACATTATTATAAAATTAAATCGTTTTTATAAAATTGAATAAAAACTATTGGAATGGAGAAATAAATAATTAAAAAATGAAATATAAGAGAAATGTTACAAAATACAATTAAGGATTCCGCTTTCTCAATTCCAATCTTATATTTATCCGGAAAATCGGGGTTTCTTGAAAAGTTTCCGGGTGTTGTCTTTATCCCGTATCACGGGATCCACAAGACGACAAAAAAAATGCCACGCTGGCTTCCAATCTCTCACAGGCAGATTGAGGAATGAGAGAACGGAAGACTCGAAAACCCGAACGGCGTATCAACATGGCTCCATTTTCCTCCCTCCATCATCATCGTCGTCGTCGTCCCTTCCTCTTCGCATGCTCCTCCCCCCACCATCACCACCGCTCCATCTCCGCTTCCTTCTGCCAAACTTGCGGCGAATACTGACGTTGCCGCCATCGGAAGCTGGATCGTCTCCACCGCCAGCTTCCGTTTCTTCGAATCGTCCTCGGCTTCCCATCGAAGCTGACTCTCTCCAGCGAAGCACCATAGCCTCCGTTCACCCGGGACGGCGATTCGGCCTCTCGGACTTGTGTCGGGAAACGGCCAGGCGTTTTCGATTCTAGTCCAGGAATCCGAATCTGGATCGTAAACTTCGGCGTCGGATCGGAATTGGCCTTGAGTCTCCGTCCTGTAACCGCTCAGCACGCAAAACCCTGGATCCGCCGCCATGGCAAATCCATGGCATTCGTCCCTTTCTTCCTCCATGGGAGGAAGCGTCATCCACTCGTCCTTTTCCACATCGTACATCTCCGCCGATCTGAGGGCGTTCTTCTGGTCGTCGTGTCCTCCGGCGACGAACACCTTCGCCGGACCGGCCGCGGCGCAGGCGAAGAACGACCGAGCCACCGCCATCGACGCCCCTCGCCGCCACCTCCGGCCACTTCCCTCGCCGGCGAAGTCGAGGACAAACACGTCCCTCACAGGCTGCAGCGTCTCCGGGTCCCACCCGCCGATAAGCAGCACTTTTCCGGCGTGCCGAAGCGCAAATCGGCTGGGGGAGCGCGATTCGGTGCCACGTGTTCGCCGCCGCGTTGTACACGCTCAGCCCGTATCGGGGTGCGCCGCACACGCGCGGCTCCTGCCACTCGCCGGTCTCCGTTTTCTTCTCGTCCTCGTCGATCACCGGTTCCGGCGGCGGTGCCAGCGATCGAACGAGGCATAGAAGAGGCTCAGATTTGCCGCACCCCCGCCGCTCCCGGTAAAACGACGTGAGAGAGAGCAAGGTCCGCCATGAGTGGCAGACGGATTTCATGGCGGAGTGAAACCTGTAAGGAACCCTAACCAAGCACTCCATGGCCAAGTCATCTGGTAAACCGGGAATCAGATTCCGACACATCTGGAAATATCCTCCGCGAATTTCCCCTGTCATCTTCTTCTTCGCATCTCCTATCTATTTTCCTCTCTCGACGAAGATATATATAATCTGATCTACTAAATCATTGGTTTAGCTACAAAACCCAGAAATATTCAAAACAAAAATTGACGAGAGCTGTGTGATTTCAATGGATACACAGTTGAAGAGGTGGTCGAAAATATGCATATACATATATATATATATATATATATATATATATGTATATGGCCTCTGTGAAAAATCCCGCCAAAAACAAACTGCTTCCGCAAAATATTTACGCACCCTCCCCTCTTTTATTTTTTTTTTTTACGGATATTTAACGTTCGTGCAAATATCTACAACAAAATTATTGTAAAGGTCAAATATTTACATATTGTATTAAATAGTCCGCATAAAATTCAATAACCAATTCAGATTGTTCTCTCTTTTTTCTTTTGACGTGCAAATATCCGCACAAATTTCAGATTATTAATCACATGATTAAAGATAATACAGATAGTTTGTCTTGTCCCATGCATTTATTACCATAAAAAAACGGTCTAGTTGCACGAATTACCCATAAACGGTCTACTTGTCCCATTCATTTATTCGTGCGCATAATTTTTCTACAATTTAACCTATTATAAAAATTCGATACAAAAATAAATAGATATAATTTTTGTGAAATATAAGAAAAATTCATATAAAATCCAGAATGAAAATGATCAAAACTACTAGGTTTTATTCATATATATACAATGACATAAACTGTTTAACTGTGTATGCAGACTTCTGTTTTACAATGTGAAGAGAAAAGAAATGCTTTCTTCTTGACAAAATACACAAAACTGATTTCAAAATTAACCTTTACCAACAAAAAAAATCAAATAATTTAACAGTAAATTTTGAAACAATATAGTTTATGATGTTGGTCTATACAAGGACAATCAATAATATATGACGGAACAGCCTTACGTTATCTTCTTCCTATCAAGCACATGACACGTGTCCATGCACACTCAGATGTCCACAGGATGTATGTCTCCTTCCTTTCGCCTTGTAAAATAAAATAAATCTCATTTTTGTAGAAAATATCCGTATATAATATATGTAAAAAAATTCACAATAATATTATATATAGACTAGAAAGCGTGTATTAATTACTCGATGGCCCATTTCGTCCAATCCCTATCTTCTAACTTTATAATTTTTTTTATATATATATAAACTAACTTTATATTTTCCCTCTCTTCTATTTTAATTTTTTTTTCTTTGATTTTTTCGCCTACAGAGAATTATTAACGACCGACGAGAGAAAGGCATCAAGATTGCTTAAATATAAAGGAAACGATCATTGATTTTTATACTTTTTAGAGTCCATATATATATATATAATTAGATATAAAGAAGATCGTATTTAATAAATATATTGTAAGAGTATTCTAATCTTACAAAGAAATGGAACATAATACCGTTACCAAAAAATAGAACATAATACATATCATAATATTTATATATTCGGAACACTTTTTAATTTGACATTGTAGAGTTATCGAACGCCAACTTGTCAAGTATGTCTCTAAGATCATATAGCTAAACTGATAATAAATAATAAAAAAAAATTCTTTTTCCATTCAGATTCGAATCTTTAATTTGAGAAAAATATTGGGACAAACCTAAAAATAATCTTCAACTTTCACATTTACACACAAAAAAACCTTCTACTTAAAATTACTTATAAAAAACTATCAACTATTAATTTGGAAGAAAAAAACCCTAAACTATATAAATTGTTTAAAATCAGTTTTTCACTTTAAATTTGTTATAAAAAATTATCAACTATCAATTTAATAAAAACAATATCATCTATCTAAATTGTACTTAAAATTGAGTATATTTTATTATTATAAATGATAAAAAAAATTCTTTTTCAATTCCGATTCAAATCTTTAATTTGCGAAAAATATTTACATGAGTTTTTCTGATTTTTTTTTAAAAACATAGTGAATTTCTTGATTATAAATAAATTGTCAAAGTATATGGTCAAATCAAATGTGTGGCATCTCAAACATTTAATAAGAAACGGGAAACGGTTGCGATCCATTCATTCGGTCTTAAATACATGAGAAAACTTCATTCGATATATATTGTTATTTGGTCGCATATCTTATCAATCAATCTTGATATGTTTATTGATTATCATTAAAAAAAATAGGAAAATGCAAGAAAAATATGGAAATTCAATATATAAAACATGATTATGGATTCCATAAAATAACATGCAAATCCCATGCAGTCGTTACAAAACGAACAAAAGATACAAGTGATAGTAATCTGAAACGAGAGAGAGAGAGAGAGAGAGAGAGAGAGAGAGAGAGAGAGTTGTCTTCTAGAAGATTATCGACATCCTGTATTCATACTTCCTTTTTTTTTTTTTGGTGAATTCATGTGTTCATACCTAGTGGGCCGCATGCCTTATCTCCTCCCGTTGGGGCTTCTGTCGCTATCCTTCTAGAAGACCCTCGTTTATTTTATTTTTGTTCTCACAAAAAATACTATACATTTTTTTAGCAAAATCTTTTTTATATTCTTACCATCATTTCAAGAGAAAAATGTCACGGTATGATGACTAAATTAGCCATTTTTTTCTATGGAGATTTTTAATGATGATTTTTTTAAAAATAAATTATTTTTTCTTTTTTTTTTATCCCAAGGTTTACAAGAGTATATGCACATCAATTTCAGGTGGAAGCATCATTAAGAAATAAATAAATTCTTACGAAATTAGGATTCTTGTTTTGATTATGAACCCAAAAATGTATTTATTTGTGTTGAAAACGAGTTTTTATATCTTATGATATATAGATTGTGAAAAATAAACTAATTAACAAAATGTCATGGTCCAATATATCGAGCTACTTTTTTTTTTAATATTACAGATGATTTGATATATGTTTTTTTATGGATATTGTTCTGCCTAAAAAACAAAAGCTTATGAAATATAATGAAATGACTTAAATGGACCATCATTTACTAATCACTAGAATTATCAATGTATTTTGGCTTAACCATCATTTAATTACTCTTCCAAAATTCTTAATTACTTAAACCAAACAGTTAACAGTCTCAGATTTCGAGGTGAGTATATTATAAAATAAAAATTGATGAGAGAAGAAGTTAATAAAACTAGAAAATAATGAATGGAACAAAACGAAACACCAACGATATTGGGCTTGATATTGGGCCTGATCTTCCATATGGGCTCTTCTTAGGTACTTCTCCATGACAGGTTCCAAGTATTAGTTTTTAAAATAATATATTTTCTCATATTAAATTTAAATTTAGAATGGATGACCGTCCGTGTAACAATACAGAAAAAATAATTTGGTTTTCATGGTTATGGGGATAAAGTTATAAAACTATTTATTCAGTACCAAAATAAATTTTAGTTGGTGTATGTTATGAAAAGAATAATGTTAGTACATTAATTTAGGAATCACTAGCCAATCCATGGTTTATACTTTATACTATAGCCATGGCATGTATGTATGATTGCATGGTTTTGGCTCAATGTGACGCCGGGCGTACACAGATAGCACGTGTGATTCCTAGGGTTCCAATTTGTCGTCTTCATCTTCCTCCGTTGACTCCGCTGCTTGCTCCGCCTCTGCAATCCACCGCCGGAATTCAGGCACCCCTCTCTCTTCCCTTGTCGTCTGTCCACTCTCTCTGCCCATCCCTTTCTCTCTCTCTCTCTCCCCCCCCCTGTGCGTGACTCGCTCCTCTCTATTTTCTCGCGACAGGATAAAACGGGTCGGGAGTCATTGTTGCCAATTCGAGGTAATTATTCTACCTTCCTCTGCGCCATTTCAATTTTCTGGGTATGCCGACAGAGACATCGGAGCTCAAGATTTTCCCGAGTGCATTTCGTTTAGCGATGAGCGATCTGCTTTGTTCTCCAAAGCTGCTTCCTTAGCAGAAGCAGACTCATATTGTCCGTCTAGTTCTGTTTTGGTCTTAGATTGGCCGAGTTTGAGAATCTGTCGGATAGTTGCATGTGAGTTGGCAAGGGATTTCAGCACAGAAGCATCTTCAGATCTATGCATCTCGGATGATTTTATCTCTAGGTGTGTATTTTTCTATTTCATTCAACCCGTTACGTTACCTTTCACTCCTTTAATTTGTTAATTATATGGCGAAGAAATTGTCTTTCCTTGATCTATTCTTTCTGTCTTCATCATTGTATTTGCGCATGTATCCATCCCTTTACAGACGGGCAATGTTCTGAATGCTAATCTAGCTTGCCACCGTTTAGATCTAAGCCAGCCTGATGGAACCCATCAACGGGGGAAACAATGTCAATAGCAATCCTAGTCTTGCGTCCAAACAACGTTTGCGTTGGACACATGAGCTTCATGAACGGTTCGTCGATGCCGTAGCACAACTTGGTGGCCCTGATAGTGAGTTTCCATAAGTCTCAATCTTTCGAAATTCCTATTCTTTGCAAAAGTCGATATTTTTTCCCTTTTCCCTTTGCAATTCTTCGGTATTTTAACTCAAGAATCCCGACTAAAGCCTCGAGTTCGAACCTTTCAGTTGCACCTAAATATGTTGTTTGTCATTAGGAGTTTGGTTAGTATAAGGCATTGCTTGATTGGGATGCTGAATACGTTTCTTCTTTCCTTTCATTTTATAAAGGAGCTACACCTAAAGGCGTGCTCAGAGTAATGGGTGTACAAGGATTAACGATATATCATGTTAAGAGTCACTTACAGGTATGAGACATGTGTGGGTTTGGCCTCCTTGACTTTTCTCCATCTTTCTTGTTTCTCTTACCTGTATATGTGTCGTATTCATATGATATCTTCCCTTAATCTGCAAACGTGTTTCTTGGATGTCTCAGAAATACCGCTTGGCAAAGTATCTGCCAGATTCCTCATCTGAAGGTGAGGGAAAATTTGTGTTTCATTCATGTTGTCATTATGGTCCTGGAGTGAGTCATCCATTGGATCTGAAGTTGTTACGTTTTTTTAAAAATAATGGCAGGGAAAAGAACGGATAAGAAAGAATCTGTAGATACGCTCTCTGGTTTAGATGGTTCATCGTAAGCGAAACCTCATTGCTGAGTTCTTTTGTTATGCCACTGCAATGGTGTTTCAATTTAAAAGATGAGTGGGATGCTTATGTTTCAATTCAATTCCAGGCAGATAACTGAAGCTCTCAAGCTGCAGATGGAGGTTCAGAAACGGTTGCATGAGCAGCTAGAAGTGTGTTTGACCATTCTCCTTTCAGTAGATCTGTCGAAAAAGAGCGGATTGTATTTTCACCGGAGCGATATCATCATCTTTTGAGTTCCTTTGGTGCTTTTTTCAGGTACAAAGACAACTGCAACTACGGATAGAAGCACAGGGGAAGTACCTGAAGAAGATAATTGAAGAACAACAGCGAGTCAATGGAGTTCTGGGCGAAACCTCAGCTCCAGGGACAAGTGATAACTTCCCAGAGAGAGATAATAACAATGATCCTTCAACTCCTGCACCGACCTCCGAGTCTCCAATCCAAGATAAGTCGGGTAAGGAATGTGGGCAAGAGAAGAGTCTTTCACTTGACGAGTCTCTATCGTCGTACCGTGAGCCATTGACACCAGACTCAGGGTTCGATTATGGTTCTACCCGTGAGAGCCCTAGAGGTGAAGAGAGGTCATCGAAGAAGCCACGGGTCTCAGCGGATATGGTAATGGTGCCTCCGATACTGGAATCGGGTCTGAACTCTTCCTACCACGAGACAAACCCTGCATTTTTATTGAAAGGTCAGTTTGATCATCCATCTTCTGGTTCATTGGTCGGAGGAAGTGAAGATGGGCTGGACAAGGTTTCTTCTGGAGAGAATCTATGAGGTCTTGGTTCCTGTCCCTGTCCCTAAAAACCTCGAGAATTTTAGATACTGCAACATGTTGTAGCAATGGAGATGATGTTGTACTTATATTTGCTGAGATACTTGCTGTAAGATGTAAATGCAAGAACCCAAGGAGACAGAGTCCATGTTTCTTGTTCTTGATACGGTGCTTCCTTCCTTCCATAGTTGTTGAATCATTCAGAGAGGGATTTGATCAATCGGTTTTTGTAACAATGATCATCATCAATGGTCATCATCATCAATGGTCATCATCATCATCATCCATTGAAACCCAAGTGTGATCACGAAATACACGTGGAACGCGTCCAACCGAATCCACAGATGAACACTGCTCGAGGTATTTACCCTTACAAAATGATATCTACCGTTTACTGTTCCTGCAAACATGAAATTCGGTTGACTTGTGATTACTTGTATAAAAAGTTTACGCGGTACGATTAGCTTTTGAATGAACACTGTCTTTATCATTATTGTATTATCCGTTAGGTACAAACATCGTCAAACAATAATTTCGTAAATGCATGCGCCTTTTTATTACTTTGTCTATGATTGGTTTTTTTGGTTATATAACCGAAGAAGCTGAGTTGTGTCTGGAAATGGTCAAATATTATCTAAATATCCAACTAGTATTTGTCCATTTTTAAAAAAAAAAAAAAAAAAAAAAAAAAAACTCGTCTGTCTGTCGTGCAGACATATTCACACTTTTATATATTATAATAACCCATACATACGCAGTAATATATACACGCGCACACACATATATATATAAGCTGCACCAAGTGAGACCTGCATGGAGGTTTTTATATAAAGATACGACCGAGTTTTTTTCATTGCAATAAGAGATCTCTGATTTATTTCAGATTCCATTGCCAAGAATCTGAAAAAAAAAAGGAATAGAGAGAAGAAGTCACGACCGGAAACAATGGCGGAAGGAGGAACGAACTTGGAATACACACCGACGTGGGTTGTCGCCGTGGTCTGCTCAGTCATTGTCGCCATATCTTTCGCCGTCGAGCGTATCCTCCACCAAGCCGGAAAAGTATGTATCCGTCGATACAGATACGATCTTAATCATATACATGCTTGCGTACGTACGTATGTATATATAGTTTTGTACGTATGACAAAGTTATTGGTTATGATAAACAGAGATTCCAGAGGAAGAACCAGAAGCAGCTTTTCGGGGCACTGCAGAAAATCAAAGAAGGTGAGTTATTTTGAACATTTCCATTGAGTATACACAAATGGGTACAAATGGGTTCTTCTGTGTATATATATCTATATGTATATGCAATCGTTGATTACAAAAATCCATTTCTGACAAGGAATACATGAAACCGTGTGTGTGTCAGAGCTTATGCTTCTGGGTTTCATATCGCTGCTGCTGTCAGTGTTCCAAGGGAAGATTGAGAAGATTTGCATCTCGAAGGAACTAAGTACGAAGTTCTTGCCTTGCAAGAAACCCAAAGACGACAACTCCCTCAAAGACGCGTCCCATTTTCAGACCCTTTTCCTCTCTCAAGCTTCCCATCTCACCGGCCGTCATCTCCTCGCCGGAGATTCCGCCGCCGCCGGCTACTGCTCCGCCAAGGTCTCTATTCCCTTGCCTTTACCGTCCTCTTCCTAAAAAGATTACCGAGTGTTATCCAACCTGGATAGCTCAACCGGTGAAACGAAGATGTAAAGCGTCTATCCCATTCCGAATTCGAGGCTCTAAGTTGCAAAAAAAAAAAAAGATTACAGAGTGTTCTAATCAAGAACGTGCATAGGAATATAGGATTAAAAAAACACCCAAAATAATTGTTTTTTCATATTGTAGAATTGACTATTTGGACTTTTTTTTGGGTGCGAAATTCAGGGCAAGGCTCCATTAATGACACTTTCAGCTGTGCACGAACTTCATATATTCATCTTCGTGTTAGCTGTCTCGCACGTTGTCTTCTCCCTCTTGACCATTCTTTTCGGAACTATGAAAGTAAGTTTCTACTACAACCTAGTACAACATGTATCCTTTATATATATATATATATATATATATATATAT
>NW_010967884.1:6448-41601 GCF_000463585.1 Tarenaya hassleriana | reverse complement strand
TATATATATATATATATATATTAGGATTAGACAGATTTACATGAGCATATCAAGTCATTTTCTTGATTTCATCATTCCACGAACCCTCACGTAGATAATGCAATGGAAAAAATGGGAAGATGAAGCTGCACAAAAGGAGTATGACGCCGATGAAGGTAAACTAACGGTTAAAATCTTAGAAACAGCAATTGATGTAACATTTCAGAATCTTGAATCGATGAAAGATCAAAATTCCTGTTCAGGGTTTCGAGATTCTGTTACATTTCCTGAACTTACACTGATGATGCATTTTACAATTGATTAATATTTGCGCAGTTATGCAGAACAAAATAACTGCGGTCCAAGATCACGATTTCATAAAGAGCCGTTTTCTCGGTGTTGGAAAAGCTGATGCTTGCTTAGGTTGGCTGGTGAGTGTTTTCCTTCCGAGTTCTCTATATACACACAGAATTCATACGCAAGTATCTCACCTTCTGCACTTTTCTTTTTTTGCTCTGCAGCATTCTTTTTTCAAGCAGTTTTTCGGGTCGGTGGTCAGATCGGATTATATCACACTAAGGCTAGGCTTCATTACGGTATTCATTGCAGAAACCTTCCTAAGGCTGTTCTTGAAGATAGCTTCTCTGCTATATTGCTAATATACTTCCTTTCATGTAGAATCACTGCAAGAGTAACCCGAAATTCAATTTCCACAAGTATTTGTTACGTGCCCTTGAATCCGATTTCAAGAAAGTCGTCGGTATAAGGTAAACATTTCTACTAACCCGACAGAAAAGTTCTCCAATACATTTTTATGTACTGATTCTGTTCTTCACCAAACTGCAGCTGGTACCTTTGGGTATTCGTAGTCATCTTCTTGCTTCTGAACGTTGCTGGTGAGGTTTTAGTTTCTTCTACGCTAACTTTCTCTTCAGTAGAATTCATCCTTTTTGGAAATTATCATCGAAAAACCGAACTTTTTCTGCTGCAGCTTGGCATATCTACTTCTGGCTTGCCTTCATTCCTTTGATAGTAAGTTCTTGAAGAAACCCAACTCTTCCATGTCTCTCTGACACAATCTAAGCTCTTCTTAGTTATGTCTCCTAACTCATTAATGGCTGATTCTTGCAGCTCTTACTTGCTGTCGGAACCAAGTTGGAACACATCATTACAGAATTGGCTCATAGAGTTGCAGAGAAACACGTGGCAGTGGAGGGAGAGTTAGTGGTCAGACCATCTGACGATCTCTTCTGGTTCGGAAGTCCTCGTCTCGTTCTCTTCTTGATTCATTTCATACTCTTCCAAAACTCCTTTGAGTTGGCCTTCTTCTTCTTTATATTGGTAAGCATCCATATTTGCTTCATCTGTCTCTTCACCAATCTATAGATAGATACGATAACAACGGTCCCAAAAGGGTTAATGACTTTTTTTCCCTTGATTCCTGCAAATATCATAGCTTCAATTTGGCTGGGATTCTTGCATCATGGGACAAGTCAAGTTCATTATTCCTAGACTCGTGATCGGGTAAAGGCCAAGCTCTTAACTCTCTCCATAAAAATACACAAGTTTCTGATCTGAAATGCAATTTTCATCTTCTTCCTCCTTCAGTGTGATGGTTCAGCTTCTCTGCAGTTACAGTACCTTACCACTCTACGCTCTTGTCACGCAGGTAGAACACGAGTTTCCCTTTCCCTTTCTCGCGTCTTAAGAAACCGATCTAAACCCAGAAACCTAACAAAGACCCTTGTTGTATTATTTGCATCTGGTTTAAAAAAAGATGGGAAGTTCGTTCAAGGCAGCGATATTCAACGAGCAGACACAGCAACAGCTTGTAGGGTGGGCAAAAATGGCGAAAAGGGGAGTGAAGAAAGGATCAACTCATGCAAGCTCCAGCCATGGAGTTGAAACCACTCCTTCTCCAAGGTCTGTGCAGCTTCAGGCGTTAATGGAGAACAGTTCTTCTAGTTCTCAACAGAGTGAGACTCAGAAACGTGGGAGAGCATCTGAGATTGTCCCTGAAAACTAAGGAATGAAACAGGACACTACTTCCAGATCAAGATCAACCCCTTGTAACATATCTCTAGTCTTCTACAAGTTTTTTTTTTTGGTTGAAATTGAATCTCAGTGTGGGTTCTTTTCTTTTCTTTTCTTTTTGGTTAATGTAAGTTTGCTTCAGCCATGGAGGTGAAAACAGGCTTTTGTTCTTAGTAAAATCACAAAAAAGGAATTAACAAATAATATAACTTGCATTTAAAAAAGAAAACCAGCCCGTCAGGATATATGATGAACATTATATGTCATCATTTTCCCAAGTAATATCACTTGCTTTCCACGATCTCCTCCTCGGCCCTTGACGGGCTGGGACTTAACGTGTCGAAACAAAAGTGAAAATTTCAGTCACTTCAATCCGTCTGTTAATTATGGTATGTGTTTTCAATATTAACTAATCTAATATCCTTACAGATAAGTTTACTAAATCATATCTTTAAGTAGTTCCTTTCTTCTGTCGGAAGCATTAAAGGTACTTCCTGCCTCCTTGGAATGGAAACACATACGTACATATACATATACATATAGTTTCCTTCGAGAGAGATAGGATTTGGTTCATAATGATACCAAGAGATACCATTCAAGCAGTATAACTCAAACAGCCCTTCTCTGTAGTACAAAATCTGCAGCGACTAAAGCCGAAAGAAACAAAATTGAACAGAGACCAGGTTCCATTTTCAGACACAAACCACTTCTTGCCTTCGTTGTAGCAGAGATTGCGATCACATTGAATTCCCAGGTTGAGAAAAGTTCTCGTTTCCTCTGCATGGAATGGTAATATATATCGATTTTCCTGGAGAGAAGTTTCAGCTTTTCACCAGTCCTTCAACTTTTTGTGGATTTTGGAATTTTGAGAAGATCGACCTCCCTTGTCCTTGTAGGAGTTCCTTGAAGAATTCCTCCGACCTCCTCTAACTGCTGCCATGGCACGTCGTCTTTGCTTGCTCAACCTTTTCACCAGTTCTGCATCTTCTGCTTCCACGCCTTCCTCATCTTCCTCCTTCACAAGGAATTGGGTGCTTATTAGATTTTGCATTACCAAAATATGTTCACTCTACTAAGACCACATTCCCCAGTGTGTGAAAGGAAGGGAGTATGGGAGACAGGAAAAAAGGGGTTTTCGGTCCAATGTTCGATGTCAAAAGATAAGCAAATGCTAACCTCGTCGGTTTCATCATGATCTTCATCTCCAGTACTTTGACCTTTCTCATGATTATCCACCTCAACTTCGCTCTTGTCATTGTTTGAATTCGACGGCTTTATCACAAGAACATGGTAGAAAGCATCATTATC
Organism: Tarenaya hassleriana; assembly: GCF_000463585.1. NCBI lineage: Eukaryota > Viridiplantae > Streptophyta > Magnoliopsida > Brassicales > Cleomaceae > Tarenaya > Tarenaya hassleriana. The sequence goes on along the minus strand of NW_010967884.1, from coordinate 38,280 downwards.
AAGGGATAGGATCAAAACACGCAAGAAATCGATCGAGGAGAAACAAAGCTGTCATCTTTCGGCTTCTAAAATCAGTCTTAACGCACACCAAATTCATACCTTCTCTTGCAACTGTAATGAATTCAATTCATTGAGGTCTTCCTCATTTGGTTCAGAATTCTGCTCTTCATCTTCAGATTCCTCCTCACCAGAATCTTTACCCTTGTCGAGGCCACCTTCAATGAACTGCAAAGATAAAATCACATGTTCATTCAAGATTCCATTAAATACCATATGAAAGAGACCACAGAAATCCCTGGTAATTAACTAAAAAGGGATGAGAAAAAACTTAAGAAACCAGTGCTGCAATAAGATCACAAGCGGCTTGGAATTCAAAATCATGCAATATCTGGCAAAAAATCACAAATTTGATTTGTTTAGGAGGCTAAGATAGGCTGTAGACACAAACTGAAAATCTAAGTGGACTACAGGTCATGGAACAATACGACAGGAGCAAGATCATAGTGACGGCATATACATGAGAAATTTTGGCCTATGACTAATAAAAAGAGGAAATTTTGGACTATGGACTTCAAGAAGAGATAAGCTCACATACTTTATCAAGGTCATTCTGTTCCTTTCTTGTGAACCCACTAGCTTCTAGCTCCTTATCCAAAGCACCAGCAGCTTTTGCTATCTCAGAAAATAACGGTCTGGCGCTTTCATCTACATCTACCTCTGTATCATCTGAACCACCTCTATCTTCTTGAAAAGACATATCAAACCTGGATTGAATGAAGAATAAGCATCGAAGGATTTCACAATGTAGTAATGAAGAGCGGATCATGCAGAGGGGAATTGAGTAACAGAGGCTTATTTGCTGTAATTGGAAGATTTCAATTAAAATTAAACTTCTATTCAGCGCACACTGCACAGGCACTAACCTTCTTCTGAAAAACTTGAAAATGCATTCAACATCACGGTCAAAGTACCTGTAGAAGTGTTTAAAACATAAATCAGTGGAAGATAACATTCACACCAATTTCACCGAAGGAAAACTGAGAAACTTCTGAGGCAGGATGTAAAGATGAAATATAACGTACATCTGTGCATTTCGGTGTGAAACAGAAACCATTTGTGGAAAGTCAATCATCGTGATATTCTCTTCATCATCAATCTAAGATACAAATAACAGTTAGATAAGTCAACAAAATTTATTGGAAACCTAAAGCCAACAATATCCTTCCAAATGTGTAAACCGGATTATAGTATGAACTAAAATAATAAATGAATCCGGTGTTAAATAAACACGATGTAATTACCAACTTTATGATTCATTGAAATTCATATAAGTCATACTCATAAGTTTAGAAATACTGAATTATCTTACCATAATGTTGAATTCATTGAAATCACAGTGAATTAGACCATGCTCTGCCATACGAACAACAATTCCAAGGATATTCTCAAAAACGATCTCAGGATTTTGCAATTGTTTCACCTGAACTCTGTGACAAACAATTAGGGCATTAAAATGATATTCAGATTATCGTCATGTACAACTGTTAGGTGAGAAGATCGGATTTTAAAAGTTATGAAAGTCAAAGGATTAGATCCCTTTATGTTGATTAAAATCAAAAGTGATACTGATGGAATTCCATTTCCAAAAGGCATCACCGATGCTATAACATGTGCATTCTGAAGAAGCAGAATGTGTTTAGAAAGTAGAGTAAGTCCTTACAGGGGGTAGCCCTGCACGAGGGACATGACAACACAGTGCCTATTGCAGTCAACAGCTTTCGGAACAGGGAACTCATGTTCTTCCAAAGCCTGCTTCCATGCTGACAAACATTAGACCAATGGAAACTAAAACTACAAACTAATGCAACGAATGCCAATGTTACACCAATGGAAACAGAAAAGAACCTTCATAAAAGCAAATTCCTTAAGAGCTGCAAGCCTGGACAGGTACAACCAATTGTAACTACTCCGATGTCTCAAGTAATCACGCTTAGATTTGACTGCCCTAAAAGAAGTTCTCCCCAATCTATGCAACTTCATTGCAAGGACAGTCCCATCTTCCTGAGCAACCTCAAAGATATCTACATTATATACAAGAAACACACACATTAGATAGAAAACAAAACATACACGCACAGATTAATTTCTCTATTGCATTCAATTGAAAACCCCAAAACTATAACGCGTCAAGGACTCACCTGATTCTTTACCAACCCCAATTTGACGACCAACAGCACTAAATACACCACGATTCACCATCGTTTTAATGGCAAGAAAGTCGTAACCAAGATAGGTGAGCCGGAATCCATCGTCTACACAAAGAAGCAGATATCACCATTAACATCATCATCCTAAGTCCTGACAAGATCGGTAAAGAACTTATTGATGCATGGACAAGTACTCACATTTAGAAGAGTCATGATGCAAAAGTTTGTACTTGAGCAAATTCTTCAGGACCTTGTAGGTGCCCCCATGCCTGTAAATGGAACGGGCATATGATTATCACAAGAAAAGCGAAGTACAGATGATTCCTTGTTATGTCTTCTCGGACAACGAGTGTAAGACTAGAACTTAACAACCCACAAAGAGGCAAAAGCGAGAACACTCGAGACTGGTAAGAAAAAAAACATACTTGAGAGAAGCAATGCGCTCCACAAGCTCGGCAGGGACAAGCTCGTGCTGCAACAGAAAAAAAAAGGTACTTTTCAGGGAATTTGAAGAAACTGATTTCCAATAAACCCAAAACCCTAAATTTTGAATCCAATGAAGAGGAACGGGAAAACAGACGTTTCGCATGCCCATCTCGACGGCCGTGAGCACTCGAAAGTCATCTTTGGAGAGATATCGCAGGACATTCACATCAAGCTTCATTCTTTGCGTATACGTTCTTCAATTCGATGACACTTTTTCTAATTGGATTCAAACTGCAGAACAAGACATTAAAATCAAAGGGTAGTCAGATTGCCATATAACAGAAAGAAACCCTAGACAGGAAGACGAAGAGAATTAATCCGGTGAATAAAGCTACAGACAAAATCGATACCAAAGCATTTAAAAAGAGAAGTAATGTAGAGCGAGGAAAACCACGCATCGGAGGCATCGATAGAAAAACAACGTATATGTATATACATATATATATGTGTGTGTGTGCACAAAAAAAAAAGCAAGAGCGAGATGAGTGAACCTGGAAGAGATTTCGATTGAGCGACGGAGAGAGAGGTCGAGAAAAACCCTGTCCGCCTTGTGCCCTCGGTGGTTTTGGTTCTTGGAGAGATTTTTTTTTTTTTGTAATTATTATTCCAATTATATATTATCTCTTTTTATATTATTTCTTAAAAAGCCCTGTCCGGCTGAGATTTTAGGATTATTTGTTTATTTTTATACGAGTGTAGTAGTTATATTTTTTTTCATTAAGAGATGTTTTTAAAGAATTATTTATTATTTAAAATAAAATAATCGAGACTAGTAGAATATAAATGTTGAAAACAAAAATAAAATAATTTAATATTGGTAAAACGTCTGTTTTCGCCAGGATTTCATTCACAAATCGAAGGAATCGAGGATTCAGGCCGATGGGAATTGCGGTTATGGGGCGTTGGTTCTGATGGGGATCGGTGCTGGATTATTCGGGTTTTGGCCGTAATTTTGTAGATTTCGATATCTCCAATGGCTACCTATTGGAAAATTTGAGACCGTTTTTGCTCTCTTGAATTGTGTTGTGATTTTCTAGTTTTTCTGGACGATGGGCTTGAAATCTCTGGATTTTGTCTTGCAGTTCGCTGGGTTTGATTTCTTGTTTTGGTCGATTTTTTGAAGCAATCTGGAGTGGTTAATTGATTGAGAGAATATCAATCGGGGAGCTTCGTTCATTATTTTGCTTCCGGGCACTTGCTTTTAGAACAAACGAGACTTGGAAGAAGGGATTTACTCTAGGTTCGTGTAAAAAAGAAGATTTTGTTTTGTCTACTGGTTTCCAGGATGTCTGCCTACCTCTCACGAGAATAAGATTTTCGCTGGTTTTGGGTCTTGAACGGTTTGGAAATGAGAAAGAGGTTATGTGTAAGAACATGAAATTAGGTGATTAGATTTACCCTGATGAACCTTTCTATTCCGAGATGGAAACCGAGGAGAGCACTGTCGAACCTCCGAAGAATGGGTTACCAGATTTAACATCGGAAGGAGGTGAGGGGAGTGATGTGGTTTTCTCAAGAGAGGCGCCTCTGATTGATAAAATTTCAGCTGGAAATAATTCGGGTGAATGTTGTATTGTCGTGGTTGTAGTGCAAAATTCAGGAGTAATTCTGAGCTCCTTGAGAAGGGAAATCTTAGGCAGGAGAAGAAGCTTAATCGACACGATAGAATTGAACTTGGACGACTCTTCCAAGGTGCTGTCAGCTCACAGAGTTGTGAACTTCCTGAGAGGTTGATTCAGTTGTCTGATCCGCCGACTTTGAATGATTTGTTGTGTGTTGGTCTGGGTTCGGTTTGGTTCTTGAGCACTGAGCATGAATCACATTGGATAATCGGATTGATTAAGAAGTTCATAAGTCATGGTGCTCATGACTTTACTAGAGCTACTCTTAGGACTTCATTTCTTGCTTCATGTGTCTCTGCCTGCCAGAGCCGGATAATGAGTCTTGCAGATACTGTAACTGTGATGGCTCAAAGGTACAAAGATGATTCTTTTTTGAGATATTTCCCACTTTCTTTAATTCTAGCATTACTGTGTTTGATGATGCTTTGAATGCATTTACTTTTCAGCATTGTGATTTTGTCTGCTGGATTTTACTTTTTTACAATGATTTGTTACATTTTTTATTTGTGTCTTCACTAAATTTTGAGTGTGTGATGTTGCTGTACGTATGAATTGAATTACCGATGGAAATTATTTGTAGGTAATGATGTTGTTAGATTACGTTACATAAATGTAAAATGCCTGCTTGCAACTTTTATGGAATCGATTGCTGTGGCTTCTGCAGGATTCAGCTTCATCTTCGATGTTGAATGTCTTTTACTTGTTAGTTCGATATGTCTGAGAGTAAGCACATCATGTATGTGTTTTGAACTTCTCTACGTTACTTTCCCTATTGTTGTTGTTCTTCTTCTTCTTCTTCTTTCTTTGAAATAGCTAATGGCCTAATCTACTCTCATCTTTTCCACTGCATGTGTAATGGATCTTTGTATTAAGTAATTTTTATTCAAATCATTTTTCTTTTATCTGGACATGAAAAGGTTACATGAACGTCTCAAAGAGTGCAACGGGGATGAGGTTCTTAAAGCCAAAGCTGGTGCCAAAGTTCAAAAGTTTACTGAATGGGCCCTCAAATGTATAGTTTTCCACTCCCGATGCAGGGCGCTAGGGATAGAGTGAGCGAGAATTTAGCTGTTGAAATCCAGCTCCAGCTTTCGGCTTTCAAGATGTTCTTAGATCTGGCAGGAAACCATCTAACTGGAAAGGACTTCACCGAAGCCTTTGATGCAGCTTGCTTCCCCCTCAAACTATTTTCTAGCACATTTGATCCCAGTTGGTCATCTGGAACGTCAGCTGCTTTTGTTCAAGGATTGCTCGGTATGCTGGTGCAGGGTGGTGCTGATAAAGTGAATCAGTGTTTTCTTGAAGCTTCACGATTCGGGAGTACAGAACTTGTGTGCATTTTGTTGCAGGCAGCAGGTACCACTTTGACATTTAATTTGCTGAAACATTTTCTTGTTTCCCGGTTACAGAAACTTTCTTTTAATTAGTCAAAATATGTTACTGGAAATGTTTCAATCTCATCCTTAGTTACCAGCATTTGATTGGTATTAGTGATGTGTTAGAATCTTTCCCTGGGGTCAATGGGATCCTTAGCAGTTAACATTATTTGGGTTCCAGCACCTTTGTTTTTTTTCAGAACCTTACAGCAAACCTTTTAAAATCATTCTGATTGATAACCATGGAACTTGTGTGTGGTCAACTTCTATTCTTTTCAGCAGATTCAGCTTCCTGATTACAAATTACAGTATGACCTAGCCACTTGATATATCCTGGGGTTTGAAGTTGTATCTGTGCTTTTTCGAGAGATGTATTTGCAGGTTGTATACTGTTTCACATGCACGTGTCATGCATTTTCGGCTTGGAATCAAGTAATATGACAAGTAATTGGGGCTCAAACACAGGGAAAATGGAGAATGGGACCAGAATAGACGAAAATTCTCCTATTGTTTGCTTTCTTTCATCCTTCCAAGGACTCCCACATTGGTGTTTCCATGTGCAAGACCCTGTTAGAAATAAGCCTGAAGCAATGCATTTTAGGTAATTGAGAACAGAAGTTGTATGTGTTGGCCAAATTCTTCAACTTTACATTGTTATTCAGTATTCTATGTGTTTTCTGATTTTCCATTTTTACCCGAACAGATTGCTCAGAGGAACAGCTTAGACATGGATGTCGACTTGGCATTGGGGTTCGCTTCACATTATTGTAAAATCGGGACAATGGAGTGTCTGGTGGAAGATGGTCATGCCATTTTGCCTTCATGGGTCCCTTAATGAGAGCGGCAGAGAGAGGCTGCATGCAGGTCGTCCAGTGGTTCGTGAAGAGAGGACATCGGGACATGGAACTCTGTCTCGCTCTGACAGCAGCCACTTCCAGCAGCCAAGTGGAAGTTGCTGCCTACCTCCTCCCTCGTGTCCCGAAACCTGTCCGTGCCGCTCTCAGCGTCGAGATCCTCAAAGCATCTCGGGGAAAAAGGCGGTGGGTCACTCCAAGGTGTCGAGTTTCCCCTCGAGTCAGATTTCCTGGGTGATCCCGAGGCCACATATTGTGTTGCGGACAGCATTGCGAGATCCGACGAGGATAGTGTTTCGGTGGTCTGTCTCGTATCAGTCTCTGTTCAGTGTTTGGCCATCCTGAACGAGGGTAGGGTGAAAAGGCATTTATATATATGATGTAAGTATACTTGTTATGTATGATTCGATGACTATGTATATTAGGAAGGGATTTCAGAGTTGTCGCAATACATAGGATGAAAAATGGATCCCAATGTGTTTAATGACATGTACAAAATTCCGTATCTCATTTCTTATTTGTCCTTTTTGTCATTTCAGATTATTTAGATTTGATAAAAAAAAATTATATAGCTGTGAATTGAGTTCGATTATATTTCATCTTGGATTTGGTTCGATTTCAGTTTTAATTGATAATAATATCCATTTTCCAAAATAATTTTCAATTCTGTTGATCTTTCATTCGGTTTAATTCAAATTCTAAATCATTTTTTTTTATTTTAACGAATTATAATCACTTGAATTTTAGTTGGATTGCAATTATAGATTATTCAACTAGAATAAATCCGATTATCACATTGTCAACTAAATTGTCCCCCGTGAATCTCTCTTCTTGTGGTTAAGACAAAACACCCGAAGAGAAGAACAATGAGACACTGCTTTTTTTTTTTTTTACTTACATATAGGAGGAGGAAGCTACATGTTTGGAGTTAGGAGAAGGCATGAAGGCGAGGATCATGAGGACAACCACAATCCCGATGGGAACCAGAAGCAGCATGAACGGCGGCGGCGGCGGTAATGGCGGCAGAACCAGCGGCAGAATCAGCAGCGACGCCGTCAGACCCACCAACAGAACCAGAGACTCCATGCTGAAGTAGCTCGCCGGAATCAGCCTTCTCGAGCTACTCTGCGACGACAACGTTCGCCGGAGCTCCTGCTTTTTCCTTCTCTCCAGCGGCGGACCGCCTCGGTAGCTCGTGTTTCTGTTGTCCATGATGCTGCCGGAACAACGGTCTTGGATGTTTATGACGTCTTTCGGTAAGCCGGAGATTTCGCGAATCATCTACTAGGGTTTTGGGGTTCAGATGGAGGGACCAGAATCGGATCTGAGGAAGAACTGAGACACCCAAATGCAAAGAAACGAGCTTTTTCGCCAATGCAGCTTGATCGAAGCACTGCGATGAAGAACTCGTTTTGATTTCCCGGAAAATTGTGAACCGAATCGCTATAACCTCAGACACCGAGTGGACTCAGCGAATCGGAGAAGCTCGGAGTTTCCAATCAGTGTTTCCGGGAACTGCAGGAGGAAATTGTGTCGGCGTAATTCAGCAAAGGGTTGGGATATGACAGAGAATCCACATTCACAATCAGGAAACAGGAGATCGAAACTGTTTTCCAGTATATGATCGATCATCCAAAAAAAAAAAAACAAAAACTGATCTAAAACTGTGCAAACACCTCAAGGAGCTGTAGACCCATTTCGTCACCAAGTTCTGCTGATCACATCTTAAGAGGATAATCATCTGGGTTAGGGTTTTAGCGATTACATTGAATTAAGAAACATGCGCAAAACCAGGCACCAGGGAACAAATCAGGAATAAGATATGCATGCAAATAAAAAAGATCCCATCTCGGTACCTTGAGCGTTGAAGACAAACCCACCCGCTTGATGAAATTTGGCGAGGACGTGAAGAAGAAGGAGGAGGTAGGTCACGAGGGGAAATCAGACATTCCCAAGAGAGACCGTTCTTGAAGAAACAGAGGAATTGAGTTTGGTAAGAATAGGGAGAATGAGGAACCGAGGCAACGGTGGGGTCAGAGAAGAAGGGAGGATTCAGTGAATTTTGGAAAAATAAACAAAATCAAAATGGAATGCAAGGAGAAAATAAAAAAAAGGGTGGGCTTTTATTTTCAAATTTTGGATAAGCAAGTTGCCGGTTTGGGGAAAAGATCGATCAATCTATGGCACCTAGGTTCTTCTCCCCTGGCCCTCTCTCTCTCTCTCTCTCTCTCTCTCTCTCTCTCTCTCTCTCTCTCTCTCTCTCTCTCTCTCTCTCTCTCTCTCCCTCTCCTTTTAATTTCTTTTTTAATATACGCGGTGAAATGAAAACAGGCGTTTTCCAACCTATATTTTAGCTTTATTTTTTGGGTTAGGACTTGGGAATTGGTGAACGGTGAACACTGAACCCCCCTCGCTCTCTCTCTCTCTCTCTCTCTCTCTCTCTCTCTCTCTCTCTCTCTCTCTCTCTCTCTCTCTCTCTCTCTCTCTCTCCCTCTCCTTTTAATTTCTTTTTTAATATACGCGGTGAAATGAAAACAGGCGTTTTCCAACCTATATTTTAGCTTTATTTTTTGGGTTAGGACTTGGGAATTGGTGAACGGTGAACACTGAACACTGACGCCTATTTATTCGATTGAAAATCATTTTGTATAATAACAAAATTAAAATTCCCGACATTGCAGTAAATATAAATCATTCTACACTTAACAAGTTGGAGTTGAATATGGGGGAGTTCATGGGGATTCTTTTTTTGTTAATCTATTACATAAAAATTATTCATTAAATGTGTTATTCGCAAAAAACCATGGTAGCGAATACTTGAATTTTATAAATTTAATATAATAATAATAATAATAATATCTCGATTCATATGGTATCATATTTAAATTTTTTTAGAAAACGGCACGATAGCTTTGATTTGTTTGATATAAAATTATAGATTCACTAAATTTTAAATATTTCAATTTAGATTTTTGAGAAAATGGTTTACTCTTTTAAATCGAAAGGGGTCCAGGTTTAGTTGCACAATTAATTTGATGATAATTTTGTTGAATTAAGTAGTAGATATTCAACAGTGTTCGACACGAATTAAAAAATGCACGTTTTTTTTTTCAAATTTCTGCTTTTATAATAATTCCTATGGGAATGTTGGGCGATATTTCTTTTAAAAAATAATTAAAAAGTAATAGCGAATAATATTATACGAAAAATATGACTAAATTTCAGCATTGAATATTGTGATCTATCGTAACAATGATCCAATGAAAATACGGAGTAAAACTGTATATATATTGTATATGGCAACCCACGCCTTGACGGCCTTGGACATGGCAAAACCTCCCATAGATTACATGCCTAGTGGACCTGTGGCAATATTTAAAATGAAAATAGTATGGCATATAAATAATACCATATGCTCATTATATATATATATATATATATATATATATATATATATATGGATAGACAAAAGAAGCATGCCTAGTTTCTAGTTTCATGATACACACAAAGATGCATTATTTAGTTCAATGAGTCCATATGACACCATTACACTATGTCTAAGAATAATAACCAGCATAAAACTATTTTTTCCAACATACATTATAAGATTGTCTAATAATTTCGATGGTACATATATATATATATATATATATATATAACTTTGTCGAATTTTATGCAGATATGATTTCTATGATACATGTCATGTCACGTGGGCATGCCCTGTCGATCCAACGCATGCCTCGTACTAGGGGTGGGCAAAATTACCCGAAAATCGGGTACCCGTTCCGACCCGAGGGTCGGATACCCGAAAATCGGATATCCGTTATGTTACGAGATAGAGATCGGGTTTTAAAATATGTAAAACCCGAAATTCGGGTTCGGATTCGGGTTTACACTTTCGGGTCGGGTAATTACCCGCGGGTACCCGAGTAATAAAAATAAATATTATTTATTTTAAAATTTTAATATTAATAAAAATATTTATAAATTATCTTGAATTTTTATATTTTTGTATATATAAAAACTATTATTTTATTATCTAATTATTTTAAATATAAATATTTGAAATTCTTTTCATTAATTTTATGAATTATTTGTATAAAATTTATAAATTTATAATTTTTTTTAAAAAAATAATTAAAAATTTTCGGGTTCGGGTATCCGCGGGTACCCAAAAATTATCTCGCGAGTAATACACTTCGGATACTCGAAAACTCGGATTCGAGTTCAGGTTTCAAAATGTATTATTTTTCGGGTTCGGGTTCAGGTACCCTAAAAATCCCGGGTATCCGACCCGTGCCCACCCCTAGTAGAGCTTACCCTAATACTATATTTCATTGCACAACTCCAAGTCTCCAACCCTCTACTTGCTCTCGCTAGTTAAACCAACCTCATAAAACTGATCGGCTTAAATAGAGTTTCCATACTTAGATTTCGAACTCACAACCTTTTAGTAGAGGAGAGTTATCACTAACCACTAGATTGGGGACTCCCCCTCCAACCAACCTCTGCTTGCTCTCGCTAGTTGCTTCTCCAATTCTATTTCATTTTTATTTCTAATCAAAACATGCGGGATAAAACTGTAAAAACACATTTATTTATTTTGAAAAAAGAGTAATAATTCAGAGATAATTATTATGGCTTTTCCACTATTCATGATTCTGACGACTGAAAGGGAAATGGATGATGAACATATAAGATACACAATCAGGCATATGCGTGCATGCATGTATGGATGTCCCCTATTAATACGATCTTATGATTCAATTCGTATACCCCTCCATAAAAAATACGACATACACGTTCTTCGTCTAGCTTCGTGTCTTATAATTCCATCTTAAGCATATATATATGTATGTAATATGTGTGTGTGTGAGTATTGTCATTTGACTAATTCTATAATCATAAATAAATAGAGATTTTTGGTTCTAGAAAATTATTATATATGGTATATAAAAGTCACGGTTATAAACCCACCGTCAAATGGTCGAGTGGTTGAGTTGAGATAGATAACACTTTAAAGTCAAGTGTTCGATCCATCATAGCGGAGAGGAATGTAATTTCTGGACTAATTTGGCTCATATACAAAGGTCGCTCTCGAACCGGAAGTTTACCTAACCAGCGGATCCGAATGATAGTAGTTAAGGATCCTCCATTATAAAAAAAAAAAGTCACGGTTATGATTAATTAGATGAGTATTATATAATTCACTACTTATATCAAAGTAAAAGCATATATACTAATGTGAGACACAGTGTGGATGTGGGGGGAAAAATCGAGTATTGGATTTGCGACATCTCATTCCCATTTTTCAGATTCCATTTGCAGGATCAAATATTGGCTTTGCAATCCCCAAAAAATTGTATATTTGCATTGTTTTTTTTTTATAAAAAAATGGAGTATTCAGTACTCCACAAAGCAGGCATCCCAAAAATCTGTATTCATTTAAATTTGGTGATATGGATGTAGAGGAAACCCAATGGATCCCACTATCTAATATTTTATTGCATTTTGTGATTATTAGAGATATATTAGAAATATATAATTAATCACATTATTACTAATTCATAGTTATTAATATTATTAATACGTCCAAGATTGATTGGTTCAAGGGAGCAAAGTTCATTTCCAATTCAGATTCGAGTTCTCGTCACATCACTTTTTCCAGTCTTCCGAGAGATGTAATCGGGTCAAATCTTTGATGAACTTTCGGATTATCAAAAAAATAGTATTAATACTTAGAAACTTTCATTTCAATGTCGAGGAAGATACCGACGATTAAAATTTTAAAACATCATAATTGGGCTTTGATATTGGGTTTAGTGTGGATTGATTTGTAGAATGATGATGATGATGATGATATAATCAATGTATGCCATGTAAAATCCTCATCATGACCATATTATGATGTAAAAGAATACCAAATGGAAACTTGTAAAAGTCAATGAAAGAGGTCCAAGTGATTTGGTTAACCGCTTCATTGACTCCCGACTTTGGGGTTTCACTTTTTGTTCGAATTTTTAGTTCCATTGTTGCTCTGTTACCACACATCCCAATTAGTTTTGGGGTCGGTTTTTTTTTTATATATTTTGAAATATATTACGTTGACAGATTTTTTACGTAGTTATTTTCATTTATGCTATTTTTTATTCGAATTTGATTTTGACATAGTTATATATCATATACCAAATGGAAATATTAAAATTGTTATCCACCTCCCCAAAAAAGGTGTTATCTGAGACATATTCTAACTAAAATGCATAGTTGCAACTTGCAACATTTATTTACAAACCAAAATGCAAAAAAAAAAAAATGGGAAAAAAAAGAAAACAATGGTAACTTTAAATAGGAAAATGGAAAATTATATGTACCACGAATTCCAGTCGTGTGGGACAACCCATATGAACCGCGTTCGTTATAAAATTAAAATTACATTAAATTATAAAAATGTAAAATTATTTCTAAACTGGCCCCGTAAGAAGCGTTTATTTTCCTTTTTGCCCCCAACAAATACATTTTCAAAAACAAACCCCCCAAAAACATTAATCACCCACACCGGAAGATCAAAGCAAGAACCAGAGTATTTACATGTTTTCTTTCTTCAAACGCAAAACCACGTGAAAATAAACAACAAAAACATCATCTTCATTTTATTTTCCTTTCCAGACAACTTCTTGATAAACAACTTATTCACCTGATGACAGACAAGAGAACAGTCTGTGGCTCCTGAACCTGACAAGTTGTCCCGGCCGAGGCGAAGTGCGATCTCCGGTGACATCTCCGTCGTGCCGTTCTTCCTGGCAGGAAAACGATGAGATATCTCCGACGGACCAACGGCGGTGGCGATGGGCTCTTCCGCCGTTCGTTTCGATGCTCCGATCAGCGGTCGGATATTCTGCGAAGTGGGTTTTCCAGTCGTCGGCGTCGAACGACTGAGCTGCTCCGGCAGAGAGGCACTCGTATCTCCGGCGAGTCCTGCTCCTCTTTATTGCCTTAAACGCCATTGGCAACAATCCTTCCATCACTCTTTTTTTTTTTTTTGTGGGTTTCTTGAAGAAGAAGAAGAAGCAGAATGATGAAAGAAGTTTTTATTTGTGGAGAAGTTGGAATATTTTGAAGTGTTTTAGTTTTGGTTTGGTTTTGGGTTTGGTGTGATTCAGTGCTCAAACACCTTCCATGGACCTCTCTCTCTCTCTCTCTCTCTCTCTCTCTAGATCTCTCTCTCTCTTGGTCTTTGTTTTATTCTTAATGTAACCAATCGAAATCCCGAAAGGTGTATATATATACGCACTGTATGCATTACATATGTTTCTTTCTGTCATTATATTGATAAAAGACTCTAATAATTGTGTATTTATTATCATTATTTGCAAATCCATTTGGGAACATGCCGAATGACAAAAATTAATTGTGTAGTTAAGAAGCGTGTTGCGGTTTGTCTTGGAGACCGTTTAAATCGACCGTTTTCATTTTTATGCAACGTAGTATCGCTATTCGAAATAATACTATAACATCGATCAATTTAAATTTTATTTTAAGATAACAAAAAAATGTTGAGGTGTTGGTCATGAATATAAATAGTGTTGAAAAACAAACATAACCCAAAAGGTCAAACGAATCACTATCTTTTTAATAATCATGTAGCTGTCGCACACGTTATTCTCCGTTGATCTCTGACTTTGCGTATTTGCCCCCACTATCCTCCCTCTATTAATAAAATTTTATTATAATTTTTGTTAGTCATATATAGGACGAGTTTAACTTATACTTTTTTTTTTTTTATAACGGCGGATCCTAGTTGCTACCCTTTAAACGCGCTGACTAGCTAAACCTTCAACCCGGAAGTAGTCTTTGTATATGGATCATATAAACCCAGAAATTACCTCCCTCCCCACCAGCCAGAAATCGAACACTCAACCTTGGAGTTACCTCATATCCCAAGCTTGACCACTCGCCCACGATCTGTTGGGTTAGTTTAACTTATACTTGTGGGAAACTATAGGAAAAATTTCATAAAAAATCTCCAATTTGGTGAAATGTACCAAAATAATACTCAGTTTCCAATTTGACAAATAAAACCTTAGTTTGATAAACTTCACCGAATTGGGGATTTTAATGGAATTTTTCCAAAATTAGATTATTAATCATTATGGTTATTAAGTTAATTAATAAAAGTGGTAGCGTGTAAGAACTGTAAACCCCGATGCATATCTAATGTGTTTGGTATGTATCCCAATGAATAATGATAAAAAAAAAAAAAAGAGAGGCATGATCTGGTCAAGTTCTACAAATGTCGATATAGATATAACCTGTACCCGGAGATCATTGTATTTTTCTAATTACAGAGAATCATATTAATAGGATATATATTAAAAGTATTTACGAGAAACAATATCCAAAACTAGTACCGTTGGCTTGATATATATCATATATGTATGCGTGTGGGTGTATAGGATAAAAAAATATTTATTAAATAACATTCTAAGATGCTTATTTATAGGTCAAATAGAATCACATAAAATTGCATAGATTATGACGGAAAAAAACTTTTGGATGTTTTTCATAAAATATATTATATTAATGTAATATGTGAATATGTATAAAGTTTAATAGACATGTTGATGTGTTATGATGGATATTAAAATGGTCTTGAGATAGTGGAAAGAATGTTATACATATATACATATAATAATAAAAATTGGTGGTGAAATTTGTTCCAAGTTGATAAGATGAAAGTTGCTTGGAGAATATATAAAATTATAATTATAAAAAATGAAAAGCAACCAAGGAAAATAAGAGCTTTAGATAAGGACGTCGAATAAGCCGACGACGATGTCAAATCAATGAAATATACAAACTAATTTCGATCATTTCTTTTATTTTAAGGACATGATTAAAGAAAGATTGAACTTTCTTATTTCATATTTATGTACGCACACATAAAAAAATCCAGGTTCATGAAATTTCATGTTCAGTATTTAAATATGACAGAAGTTCTACAATTTTGACAGGAAAAAAAATACACGTTTTTACCATAATTTGTCCCAAACTATGACATGTAGTGACATCGGTTTAGATGGATACGCCTTCGTGGGTTCTCCGGTTTGGGAATTCCCTAACCGGTACATTGTCTATCAAGAATCTGTAGTTTTTTTTACATAAATAAAAAATTATTTCGTCATACCCATTAACCAATTTATTAAATTTTCACATATCCATTGGTACAAAATGAAATATTTACCATTTTCTAAAATTTTAAATCTTAATTTGAAAGGTTCCATCTTTAAAGGAATGATATGAATATTTCTATGGAAATTGGGGAGAGCAAAATCGTCTCAAAAGGTGGATAAATTGGGCATAAAGAGTAAACAACATCATACTTGTTAGGTATTTATTTAAAAGTTAGTCCACAAACATTCATCTAGAAATATTTCCAACAATTTTTTTTTTACGAACTAAACTTGCCCGGTTAGATGCAGAATGGCAAAGATACAAGCCTAAAAACCGAAACACGAAAGGGACAATACTTGTTCATAAATATAAATGCCGCAGCTACCAAAACAGACATTTTACCAACCCTCTGAAAATTTAATCAAAACAGAAGACAACTCAATAAATAAAGAGAAAACAAAGAACTTTTTTTTTTTTTTACCAATTAACAAGTTTGAAAATTATAATAATATATTTTATAGATTTGAGAATAAATCTGTCGAACGAAACGTTTATGAACTAGTTCTCTACCATTTTACAAGCTTAGTAATTTTAATAGAATTCACCTTTTAAATTTTCTGTTCTTCTTGAAGGAGAGTTAATTGTGTTTGAATATTTTATAAAACTTCCAACATGGTTGCGTTGCTGCTCTTGTCTTCTCCCGATATGCGATGTGTCGGATCTAAGGCTATAGATTTGTTCTACCAAATAATAATCCAAAATCACAATAACGTTCGCAAGAATATGGATCGATTATAATATCAAGATCGAACGCGGAAAATAGATTTAGTAGTAACAGATGCTAAGAAATGTAAAGATGATGAAAGGAGTAAAAAAAAAGACGATTCAATAAAATAAACTAAGTAAATTAATAATAAGCAAGCACTCCAAAATTGAAAAACAAGAGATTTATAAAGGTTTTTGAAACTCCCAAGCTATGATGGTTATTACTTATTATAAATATTCATTTATTCTAATAATTCTAATTTCTACTATCATTATTATTTTATAAAATGATATATTGTAAAAAATTCTTATATTTTAATCCAATAAATAAATTGTAGGTTTATTATCATCACTATTATAAATAAATTTCATATAATTTTTGCTAATTATTAATTATAAATATATGATAATTTTTTAGATTGAAATATTAAAAGGATTTCATCTTGTATCTCGTGCTAGATGCTTTTTCTTTTTCCAATACACGCAACGTTTTTCGTAATAGTTGGCCCAAAGAAATTTGAACGATTAGAAACATTTTGTGCTATATATGATATTCTTTTATTCATTATAAAAAAAACGTTGGAAAGTTTTAACATAGATTTTCTTGCATTTCTAGTAGGAAGCGCGTATGTCATCATCAATCAAGGTAGAAGAGTAATACTCACCTTCACCTTCGTCTTCTAGTTCCTCGTCTTCGAAGCATGATGTCTGGGGCCCACCATCGGAGAAGAGACAAGGTGCAGCAGCCTCTTGGGGTTTCCTCTCCTTCATCCCTATCACTGAGATTATCTTTTCTCTGATGCACTCCTCAACAGCCTCACGTCCCGTGTCTTGGGACTGAAAGCCGAGAAGAGACAGGCACTCTCCTCGGAAGCCCACGTCATCGGAAGATAATATAAGCCCCGCTATGGATCTTGCAAGGTCAGGGGCATAACTGCATATCTGAACCCCAAAAACAAACAAACAACGAGTTCTTGTTGGGTGAATGCTGAAGATCATTAGCATAGCAACGTTTACTAGCAAACTCATATATATATATAGAGAGATGTAAATAAGAGAGGACCTTGACAGAATGCGAGCTTAGAAGAAAACCCTCATGTCTAGCCTTCAAATCATCCAATGCACTTTTAATTGCTTTCTTCATGAGATTCGTACCCACCTGAGCCTTCTGTCTTGCCAGAGAAGTCGTGGATTCGGAGAAAGTTAAGAAATACATCGACGACCCAACAAATATTAAAAGCAACTATACTTAAAATCTAAAAGCTCCCCACCAAAGGCAAATACTTTTAAGCATCTGAGGACAGTGGCAAAGCACAATGAAGAGAAGAACACTCATCACTTAAAAATAGGATATTGATTATGATACCAATGGACGGCGATATCTATCTGGGCATACGAAGGGAAGTGTTCCCACTCTAACAACACATGCCCGTCTCGCTCTTGGATACTCGCGAATGTCAAGCCGTAACTTTTCCAGTCAATGCTTTTCAGTGCGGTAAAAAGGAAACGTGGTATAGGAGAAGGCAAGAAATCCTCAAAGCACATAACCTGAGGAAATTTCATCATGATCAGATCAACATGCTATAAATCAAATCTTCCACGAAAATATGAACTATATAATATCTGAAGAACTTAACGGACCTCGGTTTTTCCATTACAAGATCTGCTGCAATGACTAGTCGTCTCCAATAACTCACTTATTACGACCGCCACTTCAATCGTTCCTCCAGCTCGTTTGTGATTCTCTTCATGGCACTCCGTTCCAGTTCCAACTTTTAGATTATCTCTGAAACATTAAAAAGTAAAGCCACTTCTCATCTTTTATATCTGAGTGACTTAACAGGCAATTCTTCCAGAAATAAAGTGATTAAGTGAAGCTGTAAATATTTCAGCAACATGAACGGTGTTGCATTGCAATACCTATCAGAGAAGCAACAATCACACATTACATCCAGACAATTCCCATGCTTTAAAATATAGTCCTCGAGGCCACACTTCAAGCGTTCAAGACTGGAGGCCGTAAAGCATGAGATTGTCTCGTTACTCACTACAAAGACATTTCGACTTTGAGTACTAGGATCAGGCCCATGTTTTACCACAAGGTCCATAGCAACATTCTGGAGGGGTAGAAAGGAATTGGTTGTCCACGTGCCATTTACAATAACGACAGGGATATCAAAAATGATCCTCAAAAAAAACAAAACTTAAAAGATCACATGCAACAACTAGAATGCGAAACTTGGACTTACAGGAATCTGTAGAACAAGCATCTACAAGAGGGAAAAAAAGCAACATTGTTATTTTAGCAACACTAAAGGATCTGAATCTTGGAATAACCGACTACAAAATCAAGGATTAGAACTGAGCGAATTGATAGTTCCAACGTAAAGCAAATGCGAAATCTAGGTTACCAAAGAACGGATTGCACACGCTAAAAGTCCATACAAACAGACCACCCAGAGATTCTAGGCATCTAATGAAGCTATTTTGCGTGACTTGATTAGTAAGGTGTGAGTTGACTCAGTAGCTCGCGGCCACAAGACATCTCCCTGAGTTTATAATTGAGACCTGACCAAACATTATTCAAGTAATGGTTGCAGCATAAGCATGTATATTTGTCTCTCTACTATTACAGTTGCAGTATCCTCACAACCAAACTTTCTTAGATGTAATAAGCATACTATCAGTTGAACATATCACAGATCAAAGAAAACGAGAATGCACAGAAGAAGTGAAGACCTTACGAAAGAAACCAGCAATTTCTGCCACCAGATCCTCTGTGCTTTCGGAAACACGTAGGCTTACTTCAGTCCCACTGAAAATAAAGAGTATCACAAACACAAAGGGAAAAATAACCGAAAGGTTACAAGTCAATGTCCTCAGTAAATTTAAGTCTTAATTCATACCTGAATCTGGCGCCATTCTTAGTCTGAGAAGGTAGTCTTTTCAGTCTTCTGTTCGAATTACTTTCATCAAGTTTTATATGATAACAATATACCTCATCGTCTGTAGAGCCTGCGATACCACAAGAAAGGAGACACTGCATGTAACAAGTTCAAGGCCTTGACTCAAAATTCTCCCTGCTTCTTCTAGTCCAATCATGAGAACTCATAAACCATCTTTAAGCAAATCTAGACTATATAACTCGAGTTAGAATATTAAGAGATGATCGTTAATGATTAATAATCAGCCTCTCTAGAGAAAAGATTATGAAACCAAAAAGCAACTTCCTGCTGCAAAAGGGCTATGAAACCAATGGTAAATCTTACAAGTAGTCTTGACAGAAAGCATCCCATCTGCATCACAACACCCAAAAATGTCGAATGCTCTCAGCTTGGAATTTTTGTTTGGCAAAGAAAGGGGCATTATACATTCAGATTCAGTTAGGGACATTATACATAAGATTGTCCTAAAATTTTGTTTAATTTCTGAAGTTCAAAGACAGACGATTATTTAAATTTTTCCGTTGGTGCACACTGACCCAAAATCTTGACTCCGTAGAGCTCCCTTGAGTACCTCAGATCCTGAAACTCATCCAGGGAGCTTCCAATTCCTGTGTCTGCAACTGTTTTCAAACATATAACCGTAGGAAAGCCTCGGATTAGTGAAAATCGGTCTGGGATCTATATATTTTCAACATTAATTAGAACAAATAAGACCAAGAGGAAGCAGAAAAACTACTCGAAATCAATGTCGTAGTAGGATCCTGATCTCCAGATCGATCGAGTAAAACAGATAATCTGCAGAGATTTTCTGATAATCCGCATCGTCGAAACGCGGAAAGTAACAACTGCAGAAATTGAGTTCGGGGAGGAAAAATTCCACACCCCAAAAACGAAGAAGAAATCGAACCAGACGGAAACGGAGAAGATCGATCAGACGGATCATCTAGGAAAAGCACAGATGCAGAGAGTGGTGAAGATGGACGGTGACTTACTTGCAGAGGAAGCTTCGGATTTCTAGCGATCTCCATGGAATGGAAGGGAATAGTGATTCGGAACCCCGCGCGCATCTACGAAATTCGAAATTTCAGCCAAACTACTTTATGTATAGGTCGAGACTTGAGTCGAAATGTTTTCGAGGGGGGAAAAAAAGGCGTCAATGTGATATAGAATACAGAGCGTCCGAAGATATTATGGGCCTAAAATTGATTCTGATTATTTTTCTCTCTTTTACACGACGGTTCTTTATTTACTTTTTTCTTTTCTTTTTTTAAAGAAACCATTGTTTAATAAATTTAATATATGATTCTATTTGGTCAGCCCTATAAAAGAAAATACTGGAATACATATTTTTGGTTGAATACGTGCGCATCCACGTGTTTATTTTTAAGAAACCATCTCCTTATATTAGCTAATCTAACTTTCACTAAATAATTCTTCTTTTTATGTGTTCTGTTTTCTTTTAACAATAAGCACGTGAGTAACATCTCCATAGAAGCAAAACCAAATATCAGGAAAAATAAAGAAACAATAGTTTTGTTCTTGTCCATTGTCTATGTTGATTTGGTTTGAAAGAAGAATAAAAACAGAGATTTTCTGAAATGAACATACACAGATATCTCCATCTTATCTATTTATGTATTGAAATCTGTTAGGGTTGACATGTGATTCCTCACTCAATTTGATCTCAAAACCGAAAGAACCACAATGGAGGAGCATGGAATACCCAAACACATATTTCCACATGCACGAACGCGTTCACCTATCAAGATTGGTTTTTCAGAATTTCTCCAAACCAATTTTGAGGGAGAATGTTGAAGCACATAAAGCCACGTCGAGAAGTTCTCACACTAAATGTCTATGCACAACACCTAGCCGTTGCTGCAATAAATCAAGCATAATTGGAGCAATTATAATCAACAAACAAGATTACAATCAATCAAGATCAAATCATCTTCAATGACTAAATCTTTCCATATGTATACATATCCGTTGGAGACAAATCTTCTTACCATATGTTTTGCTTTCTCTGTATAATAATTTACTTATAATATGCATGTAAAGGCAGTAGAAGAAAACTCAAGAAAGATAACAAGGGACATGGTCCCCTTTTCCACAAACACTTTTCGGATCCTCTTTTCTTTTTGTTCCTAGTTTGATTTCCTTTGTTTCTCACTCCAATATTCAGTTCCTAACATTCACAAATATACAAAAACTCATATGGTGTCAGAGCGTTAAGAGTTATGGAGACCATTCTTAATCATTCCGCTGAAAATACCGCAAAACAACCTCATTTTTCAAAACGCATTCCCTCTCGAATCATTCTTTAATCGAATATGAGTGTTTCTATTATTTTATTTAAAAAAAAAGAAAAAGAAAAGGTGTCTCTTGGTTGATACAACCAATTTTTTTTATCCCTCTTAGCTTGCAGCAAACCAAAGAGGAGATTGAATATAACGAAATATTTCATGTCTCACGAAGACTACAAGATCATTGCCACGTTTGAGTATATTCGGAAGATCCGAATAATTGATAATACATGGCCTTGGACAACAAAAGAAGAGAGGGGCCATGCTTGTGAAGAAGTGATGGTCGAACTCAAGAAGATTCATCCGGGCTTTGACATCAAAACACGGTTATTGTTTCATTTTCTTGGATTACTTACGGGTGATTATTACAATTTTATACTTTTGATATTGTCATCAAAGGTTCTACCAACCATTCAAGAAGCAAGATTAATGTGGTTAGAAGAACGATTAGCAAGAGGAGATCAAGCTTCAACCACAACATACTCCGAAGAAGAGCTCACCGACATAACAGTTCGTGAATTTTTTCTACAAAAAATGAAGCCACTCCATCAGCCAAATGAGGGGGAATGTTTGAATGATTTGTGATAATTTTGATACATTTGGCTCGGTGGATGAAGAAAGGGGAGCTGATATGGTTGAAAAGGAAGAAACGTTGAAAGAGCAATCTACCTTGGTTGAAAATTTCAAAGAGGAAAAAGTGACTCAAGAAGAAGCAATATTCGAGCCTACGCCACTACCTTATTGCCTTCATTTGTTTCATATCGAATGTATTGTGCAGTGGCTCGAGAAAGTCGTCCTTGCCCATTGTGTTAGTTTAGTTTCTATTTTGAAACATAACCTCCAGAGGAGTAGGAGGAATTTTCATTTTATTTTTCATATTAATATCTTGGATGTTTTTTCAGTATTACACGCAATGCAAAAGAAGTGAAGATGTTTCATAGGATTCATTGAAACCAATTTAAATAGAATTTTACTTACAATCTTATGACACTGTCAGTGAAATTATATTATTATTATTATTATTATTATTATTACATCGATCGTGTGTCAAAGAAGATGAACCCAAAACAGTGCAATAATCGATCTATTGTAATAGATTGGTCGTTGATCACTCCTCTAATGGACATGGTCACCCAGAACCATGGTACCCATATCTTGATTTATCAAAATATATATAAAAAATATCTCAATTATTTTTTTCATATATATTCAAATTGTTTCCAAATTGTATAATATTATTAATATCGTTAAAGATCTAATCATATTTATATTTAAAAGTGAAGGATTAAGAAAAATTATGTTATGCGAGTCACAATAAAACTAGATTTTTTTGTCCCAAAAATGTACGAGATGAATTGTTATATTTTACTCTCTCTCTCTATGTGTATATTTGAAAATTGTTCGAATATGATATATGAATGTCACAAACTCCTTACTCGTTCATCAATGTATCCCATGGAAGACCCATGGAAGAGAAGAATTTGCATAAGGATGTAGCTTGAAGAATGATGTCGAAGTTGATGTGGTGTCTGAGATAGTACGAACCTCTTTTGAGGTAAATCCATTCTGATTCAATTTTGTTGAAATAAAGAAATTGTTAGATTATGATTTTCAGTGATCTTCAATGTAACTGCATTGTCAAAGGAAAGGAGGAAACAGATTAGCATTAACATTATTTTCCCTTGTAGTGCTCAAGTATCTGCCATCCAAGAAAAGATAAGAGGGGTGTATAGCAGTGAGCCTGGTGTGTTATTCACTCTCACTGTCCGGTCCATTGATGGTTCCAAGGCGGTGAAGAGGATATTATCATAGTATTAGCGGTTCGGTCTAACGCAAGCGGAGAACTTGGTTTCATGTCAGACCGACAATGAACACATGTAGCACACACCCGTGCAAGGTTTTGCATATGGATAATTGGCAATGAAGCAACTCTGATAAAGAGCAAGTCTGTGTGGATGAACTAGTAGAGGATGCTCAAGTACGTGGTTGTTTTCACGATGTTAGGGAGGATAAATCCTTAGTCCAAGCCATGGAAAGGGGGGTGTTGCAGGGCGAGTAATTCAAAAAATTCTTCTATTCTTTTGCACAGATATAAGTATTGAATATTCATCTGTTTTTCACTGCATATATGACAGAATGACTGAAGATTGCGTACAATGGTCTTATTGCAATTAAATGATCTCTTAACTGAATTGGAATGATAGGATCTAGGAATCTAGTTGTGTATATGATGGTTGGATTCATTGCGGTCTTTGTGACTGTGTGAATTTATTTCCTTTCCTTCTTGAACTTGGAAAACCAAAATGCAAGTTCTTTCACAAACAAAACAACATAGAGAGATCCAATCGCTTGAACATATTCAAAGATTTTTTTTACCAAGACCGTTCATTTGTCAAATATGATATATATTTTTTCTAATAAAAATATTTTTTTATCAATATCATTTCTTTGAATGCATTAATGAAATATCATCAAAAGACCTTTAAAAATTCACAGTCAAGTCCTCAACACCAATCTCTCTGTTCTTTTAGGTTCGTTACAACTTCTTCAAACACGACTTTGGTCCCCACACTGCTCAAATCAGAAGATGTTTCTAAAAAAATGTTGCATTTATCATCTAATCGTCAATATAACATATGAAATATACATTACTCGGTTAGAAAAAGAAAAAATTATATAAGAAAAACAAAGTAGAGAAGGTTTGATCATGACTATAGACATTCCTTTTCCCGATTTGGAATTAGCTGCATTTTGTTCTACAAAATCGACGGTTGGATCGATGTGACGAATAAGCACGTCTTTGCATATGACAGGTTTGATCATATAGTATGTATGTGTGTATATATAGATATATCAGTGTGAATATTCATTCACGAGTATCTTTGGCCAAATTGAGGAAACTAGGGATTCTTGTTCGTTGGCCAAGCTAAAAAACAGATATGTCCAGAGTTTTGAATTAGCATTAACCACATTAAGCTTATCTTAATATCCTATAAATCATCTCTTGTATTTCCCTTTCTTCAAACCATACCTAAAACCGTGCCAATTAAAATTGATCCCGATGAGGGGTAAAATAGCCATTGCAGTCAATGGTATGAATGAGTTTGAAAATTTTCCAGTATCCTGCCACCTGTCATTCATCTCCCGCGTCGTATTCTCTAGAACATTGGGCCCCCAATATACGGCCCATCATTTGAGTTCTTCTTTTTTTCCTCGTAAAACTGGAAAAGTACAGTCACATTGCTACTATAAATCTCATAGAAAAAGACATGTTTGGTCATCTCACTCTACACTCAGTCCAAGGAACAGATATGTCCAAAGTTTTGGATTAGCATTAGTTACATTAAACTCATCTCAATTGTACCTTTAATATTCTGCAAATGATCTCTTATATCCCCTTTTCATCCTACAAACACATGCTAATTAAAATCCGATCACGACGAATGGTAAAATAGTAATTTCCAAGAAGTTGTGTGCTCTTGGGTTTGTCCACGTCAGACTTGCTCGCGATTGGGTTCATAACAGAAACAAAATCTGCCAAAATCTTTTTTTGTTTTTAAAAAAGGAAAGATCCTACTCCTAACCAGAGATAGAGATGGGAATAAAAAGGAAACAACGAAACCTATATAACGAACAACTAACTCGCCACTCATTCTCCTTCTGCAAAACCCCAAAGAGTTCAACCTTGAGCGAGTGAGAATGGCGAACGGTGGAAAGTTCGAGGCTTTGGTGGATTTGGCAGTCATGGAGTTCCGGTTGCTGCTTTTGGCGAACGCTGCTGCCACGATGGACCAGAAATCCGACGGACTGCGAACGCTACGTTTCGACCGCATCTGGAAGTGCTACGTCCCCACCGGAAGGAGAAGCTCCCGGAGAAGACGCACCGACTTCGCTAACCTTATAATCCGACCAGACACTTCTCCTTCTTCTCTCTCCAATCCCATGGCGGTGAACGATGACGACGAAGAAGAAGACAGGAACAGCGCCAACAAACGGAAGAGGGTAAGATCCGTGGAAGAAGAGATCCCGGTGGAGAATGACGACAGCCCCTCTTCTTCTTCTTCTTCTTCTCTTCATCCGGTGAGAGAAACGCCGGCTTGGATAGCAGACGCCATGCAGAGGATGAAGGGGCAGGATGCGAGGTTGGTAACGGAGAAGACGCTCACTGCCAGCGACGTCAACAGAGGCCTTTCCCGCCTCTTGATACCTTTCACCGCAATCGTGGATGAAGATTTCTTGACGGAGGAGGAGCGTAGATGGATGGACCAACGGTACGAAGAGAACAGGAGGAAGGCTTACGCTGGGTTCGAGGTGGAGGTGATAGATTCAACGTCCACGACGTGGAGTTTGGCTTTGAAGAGATGGAACATGGAGAAGAAGAAGAAGAAGAGGAAAACGAAGAAGCAGAAGGTGGAGAAGGAGGAGGAGGGGGGAGAGTTCACTGCCAATTACTCGTTGCAGAAGAAGTGGAACAAGGTTGTCGAAGCAAACGGGTTCATGGAAGGGGAAGTGCTCCAGCTCTGGTCTTTTAGGGTTCAAGGAAAGCTCTATCTCGCTGTCTTTATCATAAACTGAAGGGAAGGGGATATATATATATATTAATAAGTTTGCTTTACAGTTTTGTGTGCTTACCGAGGGACGAACTGTAAAGGAAAGCTCTATCTCGCTGGTCTTTTAGGGTTCAAGGAAAGCTCTATCTCGCTGTCTTTATCATAAACAAAAATTCTCGGGATTAGACTGAATGTATAAGGTTTAAATGTGACGGATTCATAGTTGAATGTCGTTTATGACCATCTCGTGGAATAATTAAAAAAAAGGTACATAGGTTTTGTTATCTTAAGATAATTAACGTTTTAAACTATTTTTATATTTTGTAGGCAATTTTTTAAAATAATTTTCAATTTTATCTTTATTACAATAGATTATTAATGATAACGGCAAGCTTTGTACAAGTGAAAGGTATATGAGATTTTTTCACTATTTTCTTGAAAAAAAAAAGCTAAGACGTCAAGTTTTATAAAAAGGGAGGGAATGTTGTAATAAAGGTTCTTCATAACGTCTTTCATAAACTCCATCATCATATGTTATGTGTAATTTGTGTATTAAATGGGTGTGTTATGAATTTTATGTGTGCAGATTGCGGGGGGTTTTAATGTTCGTATATAGATTCTCATTATAAAATGTAAAAAAAAGGGAGATAATTATTAATAAAATCTTGATAACCAATTAACACACCTAGGGTTGCTCTATATCGGGCTGCTCAAACTAAATGCAAGACCAGGCTCAAGGCCCATTGGGCCTATAACCGCCACAGGCTCTTGCATGCCCCCACGTGGTTATTTACAACCTTTGAAAATCTCCCAAATTCCCATACATTACATTTACTCCTTTGATTTGTACTACTAAAAGAAACATGGTATGGAACATCAAAGGCAACTGTCTGGTTGGAGAAAACCGGCCTCTGTCCCGTCGGCATGGCTGCAAGATGCTACGGCCGGTTTGTTCCGGTACATTAGCTTCACGTCTTGAAGCTGGATGCCCGTACACGGCTTCTTAGGGCTACAATCAAGTTTTACACCCACCTCTGTCGTCGATGTTCCATGTATATCCATAAACGTCACGTCGCTGATTTTCACCCCGGAAGCCTGTAATTCGATCAAAGCATGTGAATCTCTAAAATTTGTTGGGATACTTGAGTATCCTGAACCAAAAGTAAGACTAATTTCGGGGTCGGATATCAGTTATGTGATTTGGAATATGCATACGCATCCTCCCCAAATTTAAGATTCGAATTTAGAGCGACACAAACGCTATTTCAGCGGTGGAACTATCTAAGTTTTAGATTGTTGATATATATATATATATATATCTGTGTGTGTACCTGGCTAGGGCAATTCTCATTGCGAGGGCAGTAGTTTTGATCGATGACGATGGGGTTTTGAACGTTGTTCATAACACAATGCATGAAACGGACGTTACTGGCGAATCCGGTACTAGGCCTAGCCCATGACTTTATCCTCACCCCGTTCTCCGTTCCCATAAACGTTGCCGTTTTCACAGTCACGTTTTGTACCCCTTCCTCCACCTCGTCCTTCCCCAAGCTCCCAATGCTAATTAAGAATCAAACATTCAAAACAATATAACCATTTCTGTGAAAAGTTTCTTCCTTTTTTGGGTCTGGAGTCTTTGGACATTTAGTATAGGAACGTACATACGTACCTAATTCCGTGGCCGGGTCCACATGCAATGTTTTCGATCCATAGGCCGTTGGAACCGGGACCGATGGACACGCAATCGTCGCCCGTGGCGATCTTGGAGTTGAGGATGGTGACAGTGGAGGATGATTGGACGTGGATTCCGTCCGTGTTGGGGCTGTTTCCGGCCGCCAAGATTTTCGTGCCTTGTATCTTTACGTTTCGGCATCCATTGATGACTACGTGGAACATCTGACTGTTCAGAGACGTTAGTCCGGAGACGACGATGTTGCTTGAGCTCTGAAACCCTATGGTCTGATGATCACATGCCCAAAACACATTACCCCCATTAATTAATCGTCATATTTAGATATATAAATGCCATGTACTCTTTGACTAACGTGTATAAAAGGCACTGATGATAATATAGTCCATGTGACATCTTTTTGGGCTCAGATCAAGCGGTCAACTTATAGCTTCGTAAGTCAGGAAAGGGTGTCACAAAAATCTAATCTTTTTTCATACGATGAAGTCCCTTGGAAAGTACGTATTTTCTGAATTAATTAATTAATTAAATTGATCAAGATTTGGACCATCGAAAGGTTAAAAAAGATGAAAAGGGCAATTGGGAAACGTACCGTGGCGCCACTCGGGCAGTTCTTGCCCGAACTTTTGCAAGCCCAGAGACCAGCTCCCTGAGCGTCGAGAACTCCGCTGTCACGTTAGGAACAGAAGCAAACGACGGCCGGAAAAGCTTGTCTCTATTTCCAGTAAAACAACACGGATATATACAACACTTGTCTCTTAACCTAATGTCAACGAGAAAGGAAACCAAATATATGACAGAGGAGTTTCCTTGTCTGTATGATACAACATATATGCTATTACCCTCCCTCAAGTTGGAGCATAGAGATCATGGATGCCCAACTTGGATAGAAACACGTCGAACTCCTTACGTCCAAGAGCTTTCGTGAAAATGTCGGCGAGTTGTTCATTCGTCGACACATGCTGAGTAGAAATGACGTTCGAGCTGACATGATGGCGGATAAAATGACACGCGACCTCGATGTGCTTGGTACGGTCGTGAAATACGTCATTTGCCACAATGTGTAGAGCGGCTTGACTATCGCAATGGAGACGCATCGGGTCGGAATGAGAGACACCCAGTGATCGGAGAAGACCCTTAATCCAAAGAAGTTCACAAGTCGTGACAGCCATCGCTCGATATTCTGCTTCGGCCGAAGAAAGGGATACAGTAGCCTGCTTCTTGGACTTCCACGAAATTGGGGACCGACCGAGTTGAATGATCCATCCGGAAAGAGATTTCCGAGACTTATGGCATCCCGCCCAGTCTGAATCGCACCAGGCATAGAGACGGAGGTCAGAATCTGCACGAAGTAAGATGCCTTGGCCGGGATTGCGTTTCAAGTAGCGAACCACACGCAGGACAGCATCCCAGTGGTCTTGTCGAGGAGCTTGCATGAATTGAGAGAGCGTGTGGACTGCGTACGTAATGTCGGGTCGAGTGGCAAGTAAATACAACAATCTGCCAACTAGTCGTCGATAAGGTTCCGGATCCGGCAAGATGGGACTCGTGGAGACAGAAAGTCGATGATTCTGATCAAGAGGGATTGAGGCAGATTTTGCGCCAAGAAGTCCGGTTTCGCGGAGGATATCCAGTGTGTATTTTCGCTGATTCAAGGAAAGACCCACCGAGCTTCGAGCCACTTCGATCCCAAGGAAATATTTCAACGGTCCGAGGTCTTTCATGTGGAAGCAAGAGCTGAGGTATGCCTTGAACCCGTGAATAGCCGAGGCCGAGTTACCGGTAACGAGGAGATCGTCAACATACACTAAGACATGGAGCTGAGTCGGAGACTTGTCGAAGACGAAAAGAGAGTGATCCGATTGAGACTGCACGAAACCGTAACCTCGTAACGTCGAAGCAAGTTTGGCAAACCAACACCGTGGTGCTTGTTTGAGACCGTACAATGATTTTCTTAGACGACAAACCAGATTCGGCGTGGAAGGAGTGAAACCCGGTGGTAGTTTCATGTAGACCTCGTCATGAAGATCACCGTGTAGGAAAGCATTATGCACATCCATTTGGTGAACGTCCCATTTCCGAGCGGCAACGACGGCCAGAAATGTACGGACAGTCACCATCTTGGCTACGGGAGCAAAAGTTTCGTCATAGTCCACTCCTTCGGTCTGTTTGTTGCCAAGTATCACAAGCCTAGCCTTATGTCTTTCGATTGTCCCATCGGATCTGTACTTATTCCGGAAAATCCATTTACAGCCAATCGATTTCTTATGCGGTGGAAGCGTTTCAAGTGTCCATGTCTGGTTCCGCTCGAGGGCAGCAATTTCGGCCTGCATGGCCTCTCTCCATCTCGTGTCCTGGACTGCTGAAGAATAGGATTTCGGTTCTGGGGAAGAATCAACAGCAGCCAGAAAAGCCTTGTGTTGTGGGAATACATTATCGTAGCACACAACATCATCAATTGGATACAAGATTCCAGACGAGAAAGACAGGGGAGATGCAGCTGTAGAAGAAGAAACTTGGACATCATTTGTCACATAGTCCTTGAGTTTGACATTCTGATACCGCTGACGTTGACCACGCCCAAGGTTAGAGCTCACATCTGGTGGAGAAGTGAGTGAGGGATCGCTCGCTGTACGAGACACCGAGAGAGAGCGAGGTTCGGACGAAGCAGAGTCATCGTGGCATGATCTGGAAGAAATCAATGGGGAGCCCAGAGCAGAGGGCGGGTGTAATACCCCGATTCCCGTATAAATTATTTAAATTATTTTCGGGAATAAAAAGAGGGTAAAACAAGGCAAAAATATAGAGAATATTTCAACGAAAATTGAGTAGAACTTGGAAATTCGGAATTCACAAGTTATTCGAGGTACGGACGTTTCGAGTTGTACCTCTTCTTGTAAATATGAGGTTCTAATAATCTATTGATTGGACATGAAAGAGGACGTTCCAAGGAAGATGTAGAAACAAACGGTGCGCGATTCGGGTAAGAAACGAGTGAGAACGGAGCAATCGAAGTCAGTCGGAACGGACCAGAAATGTCAGAACGGACGGACCAGACGAGGTAGAACGGACGGACTGCTTAAGGCGGAACGGACGGACCGCAAACGAGCTAGGAGCTGGGCCAAAACTGGGTCCAGACCGTCCGTTCCAGATCCAGAACGGACGGTCTGCTGGACAGAGCACGCAAGTGGCCAACTTGCTCCCTTGGGACGCGTTTTTCTCTGCGTTCCCGGGGCCCACCGGCGTCAAATCTCCGACCAATCCGCTCAGGGCGTTGCAGGCTTGACCATGGGCCTGGGCTTGAGCCCATTTCGCCTGCCCCACGCGGCTAAAAACACCCCCAAAAGCTGGGAGACAGCCATTCTCGGCCAAAAGAAGAAGAAAAGAGAAAGAGAGGAAAAGAGAGGGAAAGGGGGAGAAAGAAGGAGAGCCAGGGCCAGGGAAGCTCGGGGAAGCAAGGAGGGACATCCCAAGGGTGTCTAGGAGAGGTTTCCGGTGAGGAACATACCGGAAAACGCCACGAAAGCCGGCCAAACCAGATCTGAGTAAAACAGAGGTGAGTGGCTCGAGTTCCATCTGTGTGAGCTCGTTTTCGTCGATGTGATTGTGTTATTTAGATGGTTTATTGCTTGTATTAGATAGATGATATTTCAATGAACATTTAGCAACAAACGGAACTGAATTTGGTTGAGAAATGAGGGAGATATGGCCAAACGAAGTCGGACCAGAAAGCTGTTTTCGCGAGAACGGGGCTGGAACGGACGGTCTACTGGACCGGACGTTCTGGAAGTCCAGAACGGGCGTTCTGACTTCCCAGAACGGACGGTCTGCGTTCCAGACTCCAAAAATTGTCCCGAGAG
>NW_010967884.1:3610-4314 GCF_000463585.1 Tarenaya hassleriana | reverse complement strand
ACAGGAGTTCGAGGCGAAGTACTTCCGGAGGCAGGACCATGAGTACCGCATGACCGAGTTCCTCATGTTGCAGCAGGGAGACATGACGATCAGTGAGTACGAGGCGCCCGGGCCAACGATCCGCGTGACAAGGGCAAGGCGCCGGCTGTTCGTGCACCACCACCACTGGCGGCGAGGGGACCAGTGGTATGTTATCGTTGCGACCAGCCCGGACACATTGCATCACGTTGTCCGACGAGGCCTACGGGACCACCGGCCGGGGCACCGAGACCACCGCGACCACCGAGCCAGGTGGACCGACCGCCCCGACCCCCAGCGAGGACTGGAGCCGCCCCGAGAGTTTACGCTCTCGGTGCTGAGCGGGAGATCCAGGAGGAAGAAGAGGAGGAGGCTCATCCTGCTGGAGCCGAGGCTGCCGCGATCGCAGGTACTCTATACATCTATGGGGTTGCATGTTACACACTATTCGATACAGGGGCGACCCATAGTTTCATGAGAGTGGAGGTAGCAGTGAGACTAGAGACAGGGGAGATCGAACCGAGAAACGATTTCACTGTGCGTATACCCTCGGGAGAGACATTAGCAGTGCACGGGATCCTGCGAGGGGTGCCCCTCGAGGTTTGCGGTCGCCTATTAGCCGCAGATTTCATCGTGGTACCCATCGGGGGATTCGACATTATATTGGGTATGGATTGGCTGATGAG
>NW_010967884.1:1131-1407 GCF_000463585.1 Tarenaya hassleriana | reverse complement strand
AGATGAGGTGACAACGCGTATGGCCGCTAAGATCTTCTTCCTACTAAGGGCGTCGGCCACTACGTTAGCTTTCCCCGGATGATAGGCTATCTCTAGGTCATAATCTGCAATCAACTCCAACCACCTCCGCTGTCTCAGATTCAGATCCTTCTGAGATATCACGTAGGTCAAGCTCTTATGGTCCGTGTTGAGCTTAACCTTCTCCCCGTACAGATACGATCTCCAAATCTTCAGCGCGTGAACTACTGCTGCTAACTCCATGTCATGAGTCGGGTA
>NW_010967884.1:526-942 GCF_000463585.1 Tarenaya hassleriana | reverse complement strand
GAGGTATACACTGATGCGTCCAAACACGGACTCGGTTGCGTGTTGATGCAGGAGGGAGAACTACCCGACTCATGACATGGAGTTAGCAGCAGTAGTTCACGCGCTGAAGATTTGGAGATCGTATCTGTACGGGGAGAAGGTTAAGCTCAACACGGACCATAAGAGCTTGACCTACGTGATATCTCAGAAGGATCTGAATCTGAGACAGCGGAGGTGGTTGGAATTGATTGCAGATTATGATCTGGAGATAGCCTATCATCCGGGGAAAGCTAACGTAGTGGCCGACGCCCTTAGTAGGAAGAAGATCTTAGCGGCCATACGCGTTGTCACCTCATCTCGCAGCAACGCCGCTGAGTTGACTGCGATGTTGGGACATCTCTCGCTGACACCCGAGGAGTCGACACCGACTCTGATAG
>NW_010967884.1:0-207 GCF_000463585.1 Tarenaya hassleriana | reverse complement strand
TCGATTGCCATGGATTTCGTGGTCGGGTTACCACTCACGCCGAGCAAGAAGAACGCCATTTGGGTAGTTGTGGATCGACTAACCAAGTCCGCCCATTTCATTCCTATCCGTCAGGAATATCCGATCGGGCGGTTGGCACAGATTTTCATTGATGAGATCGTACGTCTTCATGGAGTTCCGAACGAGATTATATCGGATAGAGACGCC
>NW_010967883.1:0-531 GCF_000463585.1 Tarenaya hassleriana | reverse complement strand
GGGATGGAGCTTGAACTAAGGGGATTGATGTCACTAGGCTTAATGGAATTGGTTCCAAAGGCTATCTAGAGTCGAGTAAGTCCTAAAGGATATCGCATAGCAAGCCTCCCTTGAAGGTTACGATCCTATTTCTGAGGGAATGATTTTAGCACAAGAAAGTAATACAGAAGACATCTTAGGAAGGGCGGCTATGTAGCAGTATTTTTCCTTTCTTACTGCAATCAGAAGTGGGACTATTTCTCGAAGGAGAATAGGTCCACCTAAGGAAATCTAAGAAGAAAACTACTTATTCAACAGGAGCAAAGAGAACAAGAGCAAGAATTTCATTACCTCGGGGGAGGGAACTACCTTAATCCACGCCCTTCCTACAAGACCGCTTATTCTGCTCTCTCTTATATAAGTTCATTTCTGATTCACTTCTTCCCATTCGTTCCGAGTCGTCAAGGGGCGGAAGACTTATTTCTTATTTCTTTGCAAGCATTACGGAAGATTCGTTAGCTAATTCAATTCATCCTACCTCTGGGTCACATC
>NW_010967882.1:0-531 GCF_000463585.1 Tarenaya hassleriana | reverse complement strand
CAATTCCTTCTATGCAGCAAGTAGAGTTATTCCTATTCTAACTCTTCCATAATTGCAGGATTCAGGAGATGTAAACCTGTCATTTCTTGGTGTCATTTCAGGTTATTGGCAGAACCTCTGTGACGTCCGTTATATGGCTCTCAATCCGTGGTGTTTTTGTTCTTACCACCGTTGCCTCTCCTTTGTTGTTCAGACCCTTGTTCCCGCAATTCCGATAGTCAGCTTTGGTTTTCGACTTAGATCTCGATCTAAATTTCTTGTTTCCATCGTTTTCCCTCTTCTCTAGTCTTCCTCTAGTCGATAGCGCTTATGTAGTGTTTATAGTTCCTTTTCCATGAGCCATGAATTCAAGCTCCTTGGATCTTAGTGCAGCATTTACTTCTTCTAGAGTTATCGATGTTCCCGAATGCTTGAGAACTTCCCAGAGTTGATCATGAGGCGGGGGAAGAGAGATTAATAGATAGATTGCTTGATATTCTTCCTCCACCCGAACTTATAAGTTGCAAAGGTCCGAAAGGATCCTCTGAAAAA
>NW_010967881.1:0-531 GCF_000463585.1 Tarenaya hassleriana | reverse complement strand
TTTTTTTTATGTTTTTAAATAGTTACAAACGGTTAATTAACGGGAAGAATACCGGTTCTTTTGTTCTTCTGGGAAACTAGTCGCTGGGGAAGAAATACTCCGGTGCCTGCACGTGGCTTTTGCTTGGGCTGTTCCGACAAAAACGGCCGCCCTCCGTGCTCCGCGGGCTTCACGTCAGGACGATATTTGTACGGCGCGTGGACCGTCCTTGGATCACGATCATCCTCCTGCATATATTACACCATATTATATTAATAAAGAGAATATTTTTTAAAAAAGAAAAATGGAAAGGAATAGTTGTGATGAAACCAGCCTTGGGGTAGATGCAGCAGAGAAAAGCCTCCTTCAGGACATCGGAAGGCAAGAGATGCATTCCGTCTTCGAGGCAGAGAGTAACGTCTCCGTCGCAAGACATTCCCAGAGCAGATATATATATGTATTCGATCGAAAACTCCTCCAACGTAATAATCGTCTCCTCGTTAGCTCCAAGTCTACAGGATTAGCAAAGTACATATGCATATATATATATAT
>NW_010967880.1:0-531 GCF_000463585.1 Tarenaya hassleriana | reverse complement strand
GGCCGTGTTGATCCACGTTATTGTCGACACCACGACACGGACCGTGTTCTACTTCAAAACGGTCGTGTTCGACTCATTCGACACCCCGACACTGACCGTGTTTGATCTACACGGACCGTGTCGTTGTCTTTTTCGCCTTTTTAAACTATTTTCCCAGGACTCGGCCGTGTCATCTCCCTTCCCCGTCTCCCCTCGCCGCCGCCGCCGCCGTGTTCCGCCGCTGCGCCACCATCACCCGCGTCGCCTCTCTCCGTCGCACCCCTCTTTCATTCCGTCGCCGCTCTCTACCCTCGCGACCGGATCCCTTCCACTTCGCCTCGCCGATTCCTTGCCTCACCGCTGCTGCCTCACCTCACCGATTCCTCCTCACCCCGGGGACGTCTTCGGTTGTACCCGGTAATCCCCCATCTCTTCCTTTCTAACTCTGAGTATGGTGAACACAAGATGGATCGAAGGCCGCCCCGGAAAAGCCCCGAAGCGTCGGTACAGCCACACGCTCCCAGACAACGAAGCTTGGGCCTCTTGCCGAGG
>NW_010967879.1:0-262 GCF_000463585.1 Tarenaya hassleriana | reverse complement strand
TCTTCAAGCCAAAGCAAACTCCTTCTTTCTCCTTCAAGATTTCGGCCCTAGGTCTTCTGGAGGAGAGAAAATCGCCTCCTTTGCTTTTCCCAAATCGAGCTCTCTTCAAAAAGTCCGAAAAATCAGACTTAACTTGTTTCCAGGTCACGCGGTCCGCCGGACCAAGCCTTGGTCCGGCGGACCGGGCGTAAATGAAGGGGGGGACGCGGCGCAAAGTGGTCCTGGTCCGGCTGACCAAGATTGGTCAGCCCCGGACCAGGAC
>NW_010967878.1:0-532 GCF_000463585.1 Tarenaya hassleriana | reverse complement strand
TCGATATGATCGCATGCTAGGAACCCGTAGATAACCCTAACAGTGGTATCAGAGCCTGGTTTCTCTGTATATCGCCGTGCCTGTTGCATGATTGCATGATTTAATCGTTAAATTGCATGTAATCATTGAATCTATGCATGTTTAATGATATTTGTGATTGTTGAATGATGCATGGATGGTATGGAGTCTGGGACGGGTTAACGGTGCGTCGAAACCGAGACAAAACCCTAATTTTCGAAGCCCGAAAAATCTGTTCCGAATCTTATTTGTCCGCGGTCAGCCGGACCAAGCGTGGGGCAGCCGGCGCGCAGACAGATCAGATTCCGGACCGAGTGTTTGGTCAGGAGGACCAAAGTTCTCGCTTGTCAGCCCTGGACCAAGAGTTGGTCCGGCGGACCAGGCGAGAACAACACGGGTCCGAGACGAAGACCGGCGGACTGACCAAGGAAAAGGACCGAGTTGGTCCAGAGCTGACTGATGCGCACGCACCGAGTCTTATATTTAATACCCGATTCGTACCACTATCCGCAAG
>NW_010967877.1:0-532 GCF_000463585.1 Tarenaya hassleriana | reverse complement strand
GTAAAACCGAACAAATACGGTCGTATATATGGACTTGGGTCGCTCAAACAAGATATTGTCACACTACAGCGACGACTCCAAGAATTAGAAGAACAGGTGCAGAACAATTTTGTATCGCGAGCTGAGTACGACGAATTAAAGCAGCGACACAACTACCTCCAACTTCTAGTTGACCAAAACATAGAAAATGTCAACATCGGCGGTGTAGGAGGTAGCGGTGCAAATGATGATGTTCCCGACGATGGTGGTGAAGATGCACCCGATGTTAATTTGAACGATTTTGATTTTCAATAAATTGTATTTTTTATTTTTTTTTGTTTTTTATTTTTTTTTAATTTTTTTTAAAGTTAGCAACGCAATATTTCATTGCTAACAGCGTTGCTAATACACTTTGCAACGCAAAAAATAGTTGCTACAAACGTTGCAAGAAACTTTGCAACGCAACGTTGCAACGCAATTTCGTTGCAAACTTAGGATTTTTATAATATGCAGAACAACCGTTGCAACGCAGTTTTCGTTGCTAAGCGTTGCT
>NW_010967876.1:0-532 GCF_000463585.1 Tarenaya hassleriana | reverse complement strand
ACAAGTCTCGTCACCCAAAATGTAAATCCCGTACATGATGCTGCCTCTCTCAGGTCGTCGTTGTTGGGTTTCGCTACGGATTCCTAGCATGCGATCATATCGATCTAGGGTTTGGTTTACTAGGTTTAATTCAGCGGAAGAATAATCTAAACCTAGTCAAACGTCACACGCAACCAAAATCATCCGTAAAACCCCGTTTAATCGTGTATATCACCGTAGGAATCGAATACTTACCTCTTTCCTGAAGATCTGAAAATAGCAATCGATCCAGGGCCTGTTTTAATCACCAAGAGCTGAAAGTACAGCTCCTCTACACGTATCCACACCGACGGGAAGGATTCCAAACGCTTTTGGAACTGATCTGCTAGGATCTGTGAAGTGAATAGGGTTTCCAAGACTTGGGATCGAATCCCGGGAACTAGAACCTCAAAAGAAACGATTTTCTTGTGTTCTAGATCTGTCTTAGGGTTCTGAAAATTGAGTTCTCTCCTTAGGACGGCGTCCAACACTTTTTCATATAAGTTAGAAACCC
>NW_010967875.1:43501-46385 GCF_000463585.1 Tarenaya hassleriana | reverse complement strand
GCTTATCAGAAGCCAGACGTTTCACGTAAACGTCGCATCCCCAAATCTTCATAAATGCTTAACCTGGGACGCTTCCCAGCTATGCTTTGGAAACAGCAGCGCTTATACTGAACAACTGTCCAACAAAGTCGGTTTAGAAGACTCCATATGAGATATGGGCTGGGAAGCGTCCCAGGTTAAGCATTTATCACTGACTCTCTTGGAGACGAACTCTCTCTCCAAGAAAGATCCATTCCGAGCAACAAACACTTTGTTCTCAGATGGGTTGTAGAACCAGTACCCTTTAGTTTCCTTAGGGTAACCCACAAATATGCATTTATCAGACTTGGCGGATAGCTTATCAGAAGCCAGACGTTTCACGTAAACGTCGCATCCCCAAATCTTCATAAATGTTAACCTGGGACGCTTCCCAGTCCATATCTCATATGGAGTCTTCTGAACCGACTTTGTTGGACAGTTGTTCAGTATAAGCGCTGTTGTTTCCAAAGCATATCCCCAGAAGGATTTAGGAAGATCGACCTGACTCATCATAGACCGTACCATATCCAATAAGGTTCGGTTCCTCCTCTCGGAAACGCCATTCCATTGTGGCGTTCCAGGTGGAGTCAGCTGTGAGACAATCCCACAATCTGCCAGATAGTCAGTGAACTCTTGGCTCATATACTCGCCACCTCGATCAGATCGAAGCAACTTGATCGTCTTGCCAAGTTGGTTCTGTACCTCGTTTCTGAAAATCTTGAACAATTCAAGTGTTTCAGATTTATGTCTCATCAAGTAGACATAACCGTACCTACTGAAATCATCAGTAAACGTAACAAAGTACAGATAACCTCCTCTAGCGGGAGAGCTCATAGGACCGCATACATCACTATGTATGAGTTCTAGCAACTCTGTAGCCCGTTCTCCTTTTCTAGTAAAAGGAGATTTTGTCATCTTGCCCATCAAACATGAATCGCATGTTTCGATTGATTCATAATCAAAAGAATCAAGAAGTCCATCAGAATGAAGCTTCGCTATGCGTTTCTCGTTGATGTGACCAAGTCGACAATGCCAGAGATAGGTCGGATTTAAGTCGTTCGGCTTAAACCGCTTGGTACTTACGTTATAGATCGACCTGTATCCAGATGGTTCATCTTCCAAAATATAAAGGCCATTAAACTGGTAACCCTTACCATAGAATAAATCGCCTCTATAAATGGACAGATATTTGTTCTCAATAACAAATCTGAAACCATCTGAGTCTAAGCATGAAATCGATATGATGTTCCTACTGATGGTAGGTACAAAATAACAATCATGCAACTCCAATACAAGGCCAGAAGGTAAAGTCAGATCATAAGTCCCGACGGTCAATGCAACAACTTTTGCTCCATTCCCGACGCGGAAATCTACTTCACCCTTCTCCAATTGTCTACTTCCTCGCAGTCCCTGCACATTTGCACCAATGTGCGAGGCACATCCGGTATCTAATACCCATGATGTAGAAGTAAACAAGTTCGCCTCTATAACGAAGATACCAGAAGTTGAAGCTTCTGTAAGCTTCTTCTTCCTCTGATCTTCTAGGTAGAGTCTGCAATTTCTATACCAATGCCCGATGGCATGACAGAAATAACACTCTTCCTTCTTGGGTTTGGGCTTAGGCTTAGTGACAACACTTGTCAATTTCCTTTTGCCCTTACCTTTGGAACGCTTCCTTTTGTTGGAACTCTTTCCAACAACCACCATATCATTTTTCCCTTGGCTCCCAGCTTTCTCTTGGAATGACACATTCAACTGATCAACTATCAAAGAATTGTCCATGTCCTCTAATTGCTTACGCAATTCTGAAGACATCTTTCCAAGCATCAAGCTAGACAAGTCCAGATCATCATCCTCATGCTTCTAATAAGCATCAATGATCGATCTAGAAGCCGTGGTCAGAGGCTTATCCTTCATAAGGATAGATCGCATGGTGAGATAAAACAGATTCCTGCAACAGATATGTTCTACAGAAAATGACAGACAAACAGACAGAAAATATGCAAGCCGCTTAGTACATATACTAACACAGACAATAGATGCAATATGACAGGCTCCCACTAAGAAAAACACCCTCAATGAGTTTCTAAGTGAGCTAGGATCCATATTTCACATGCTTTTGAGTCAGCTAGGGCATGACGCTCAAAAACATGCTATTTAGATAGACAAGACATTGTCAATCACATCCTATGTGATTCCTAGATGTGTATGGATAGTGATACGCTATCACTGCATGTTCCTCATCCCATCCTTACCATCAGTTCCAAGTCCGACTTGATAACCCAATTCAAGCTCAACCATATTCGAGCTATGAGAATCACGATTTCTCCATGCTACCTCACCAAGATAATCAGGCACGCTCAGCTAGGGCATGACCCGTAACCATGACGATCAAGGCCTTGACAGTTGCTCTACTAATGGGCGGTAATAGCTTCAGATTTCATGAGGTATATGTGACTTGAACACAATGAAATCTTGACTGAATTCAAGTCAGTTCAATCAAGCTGTTCCGATCATATTGGTAGAATCAGAATCTCGGCTTAGACACTTGAAACGATGCAACAATTGCATCTAACAAAGTCTGACGAACTGACTCGGACCGAGTCAAGTATTGACTCGGTCCGAGTCAGAAGCCGAAATCTCCCCAAATCAGTCCGAACCAAAACGTGACGAACAAGACAACCTTCTGTACTGACTCGGTCCGAGTCAACACTTGACTCGGTCCGAGTCAGAAGCCTCTGAGCTCAAGTCTGTTCGATTTTGATTCGTTCTGACTCTGTCGAGTCAACACTTGATTCTGTCTGAGTCAAAACTCTGATTTGACGTTCTGACTCTGTCGTTTTGACTCGGTCGAGTCAAAACTCTG
>NW_010967875.1:39305-43031 GCF_000463585.1 Tarenaya hassleriana | reverse complement strand
AATCACCAAGAGCTGAAAGTACAACTCCTCTACACGTATCCCCACCGACGGGAAGGATTCCAAACGCTTTTGGAACTGATCTGCTAGGATCTGTGAAGTGAATAGGGTTTTCAAGACTTGGGATCGAATCCCTAGAACTAGAACCTCAAAAGAAATGATTTTCTTGTGTTCTAGATCTATCTTAGGGTTCTGTAAGTCTTTTTTCGTTTTTGTTGAGGACGGCGTCCAATACCTCCTTATAAGTTACAAACCCTAATCCTTGTGAAAAGAGACTTTTTCCGAGTATTGACTCGGTCCGAGTCAGAACTCTGACTCGGTCGAGTCAGAACGAATCAGCCCAAGCCCATTGTCAACTCTTGACTCGGCCCATTTAGTATTGACTCGGTCCGAGTCAAAACATCAGCCAAGCCCAAAACACTTTCTGGGCTTCGACTCGCGTGGAACTGACTCGATCCGAGTCAAATACTGACTCGGTGCGAGTCAGAAGGCTGAAACCGTCCCAACACTCTTATTTGATCCGAAAACGATTTTTCCGACCAAATCCAAGTCTTCCTTTCCGAAACTTCATATATAAGTCCATCCCTAATGGTGTGTGACCCTGTAGGCCCATTCGCAGTGGCAGCAGCCTCGGGAACCATTCCCGATCTACAAGTCATTGTTAGCCTCTAGCAAGACGCCATGACCACCCGCGTTGAATTGAGTTAGAGGTGATCTAACCAAGGCAATAACAGCTCGAGTTCTGATCCTTTATCTCCCGATATCATATGTTGAACAAGGGCATGGTTTGAGCCACCCTTCAAGTTCAACCGCTTTCTCGTTTTTGCAAATCGACTAATAAAATAGATGCAACTTCATCTATAGCGTGGCCACGCATTTTCATAGTCCGACTTCCACGAGAGGGCCCAGCGATATCTCTCCTATTAAGGAGGTGACAAGTCCCATATTGCATGTCTATTATCTCCATATGATTCGTGAACATATCTGATCAATGCCAATATAATCATCCGGTTAAAGGTGACGTTTGACGCAGTCAAGACACGCCACTCCTCATATTAGATACTCTAGACATCGCAGGTCTGAGGATCCAAGAACGAACCGCTGTATGACTTGATGAGACATAAGTCTGAAACGCTTGAATTGTTCAAGACTTTCAGAAACGAGGTGCAGAACCAACTTGGCAAGACGATCAAGTTGCTTCGATCTGATCGAGGTGGCGAGTATATGAGCCAAGAGTTCACTGACTATCTGGCAGATTGTGGGATTGTCTCACAGCTGACTCCACCTGGAACACCACAATGGAATGATGTTTCCGAGAGGAGGAACCGAACCTTATTGGATATGGTACGGTCTATGATGAGTCAGGTCGATCTTCCTAAATCCTTCTGGGGATATGCTTTGGAAACTGCAGCGCTTATACTGAACAACTGTCCAACAAAGTCGGTTCAGAAGACTCTATATGAGATATGGACTGGGAAGCGTCCCAGGTTAGCATTCATGAAGATTTGGGGATGTGACGTTTACGTGAAACGTCTTGCTTCTGATAAGCTATCCGCCAAGTCTGATAAATGCATATTTGTGGGTTACCCTAAGGAAACTAAAGGGTACTGGTTCTACAACCCATCTGAGAACAAAGTGTTTGTTGCTCGGAATGGATC
Source organism: Tarenaya hassleriana (assembly GCF_000463585.1). Classification (NCBI taxonomy): domain Eukaryota; kingdom Viridiplantae; phylum Streptophyta; class Magnoliopsida; order Brassicales; family Cleomaceae; genus Tarenaya; species Tarenaya hassleriana. The sequence continues at coordinate 41,376 of NW_010967875.1, read as the reverse complement.
TTTCTTGGAGAGAGAGTTCGTCTCCAAGAGAGTTAGTGGGAGTAGAATAGATCTCGAAGAAGTTCGAGAACCACAAATAGTCGAGGAACCGAGTGAACAGGGCGAATCAGTTCAACCTGTGTCACAAGTTGTTGAGACAGCACCTCCTAGTGAACCTCGGAGATCTGGTAGAATTCGCCAAGAGCCTACAAGATACGGTTTTCTTGTGACTGGAAACGACGAACTCATGTTGTTAGAACATGACGAGCCTACGTCGTATTCAGAGGCTGTGGCGAGTTCCGATTCCGAGAAATGGCACCAGGCCATGGAGTCTGAGATGCAGTCCATGTACGACAACAAAGTATGGACTTTGGTCGACTTATTCGATGGTATTAAGACCATTGGATGTAAGTGGGTTTTCAAGAAGAAAACCGACATGGATGGCATCGTGCATACCTATAAGGCACGACTCGTCGCGAAAGGGTTTCGGCAGATTCATGGTATAGACTATGATGAAACCTTTTCACCAGTCGTGATGCTTAAATCCATAATGATTCTGCTGGCCATAGTTGCGTATTATGACTACGAGATATGGCAGATGGACGTCAAGACCGCATTCCCTAACGGGAATCTGCTCGAGGATGTGTACATGACACAACCCGAGGGTTTTGTTGATCCTAAGAGTTCGAGGAATGTGTGCAAGATTCAGAGATCTATTTATGGACTGAAGCAGGTTTCGAGGAGCTAGAATCTTCGATTTGACGAGGCAGTCAAAACGTTTGGCTTCCTGCAAAACGAAGATGAGCCATGTGTCTACAAGAAGGTCAGTGGGAGCGCAGTAGTCTTCCTTGTACTTTATGTGGATGATATATTGCTCATCGGAAATGACATTCTTACCTTGCAAGGAGTAAAATCCTGGCTAGGATCGGTCTTTTTGATGAAGGACTTAGGAGAATCCGCCTATATTCAAGGAATCAAGATCTATAGAGATAGATCGAGGAGGCTTCTTGGTCTAAGTCAGAGTACATACATTGACAAGGTCTTGAATCGGTTCAAGATGCAAGACTCCAAGAGGGGTACCTTGCCAATGGGACATGACGTGACTCTTAGCAAGACTCAGTGTCTAAAGACACAAGATGAGCAAAAGCGCATGAGTAGGATTCCATATGCCTCGGCAATTGGATCCATCATGTATGCCATGTTGTGTACTCGTCCGGATGTATCATACGCATTGCGTATGACTAGTAGATATCAGTCTACACCAGGTGAGGCTCACTGGATTGCGGTCATGAACATCCTTAAGTACTTGAGAAGGACTAAGGACTTGTTCTTGGTGTATGGCGGATTGGAAGACGAGCTCGCTATAAGGGGTTATACCGATGCTAGTTTCCAGACCGACAGAGATGACTTCAGATCGCAGTCAGGTTATGTTTTCTGCCTGAACGGTGGGGCTATTAGTGGGAAAAGTTCGAAACAGCCAACCGTTGCAGATTCACTACAGAAGCCGAGTATATAGCTGCATCGGATGCAGCTAAGGAAGTTGTTTGGATCAGGAAATTCGTGGGAGACCTGGGCGTCATTCCTAGCATTGCAGATCCCATTGAGTTGTACTGTAACAACAATGGTGCGATCGCACAAGCTAAGGAACCCCGGTCACACCAGAGATCCAAACACACATACTCAGGCGATTTCACTTGATCAGAGAAATCATCGACAGAGGAGACGTGAAGATAAGCAGAGTGTCGACAGATGATAATATTGCTGACCCGTTGACGAAGCCTATCACTTCGTCAAAACATGATGGTCATGTTAGGGGTATGGGGATTAGATGCTTGTAGGATAGATCATAGAGCATAGTGGAAGATTGTTGGTTGTAATGCTCTAGGATGATCCGTGATATGACATTTTGACTTTGTATTGATTCATTGATTTATGAATGCATTACTTTTCCCGTAATATGATTAGCATGTTTGTTATATTACGGTAAATATCCTTGAATCATTGCAGATGATTCTAAACTCCCTGGTCAGTTGTCATTGTGGGAACAATGATGAATTAAGACTAGCATGAGGTGTGATCGATGCATTGGATG
>NW_010967875.1:34655-38947 GCF_000463585.1 Tarenaya hassleriana | reverse complement strand
ATGGACAGAGTCATGACTTGAATCTCATACATCAGTTCGTTCTTGGATCCTTAGATCTGAGATGTCTGGAGTATCTGATATGAGGAGTGACGTGTCTTGACTGCGTCAAACGTCGTCTTTAACCGGATGATTACAACGGCGTTGATCAGATACGTTCACGAATTATATGGAGATAGTAGACATGCAATATGGGACTTATCACCTCCTTAACAAGAGAGATATCGCTGGGCCCTCTCGTGGAAATCGAACTATGAAAATGCGTGGCCACGCTATAGATGAAGTTGCATCTATTTTATTAGTTGATTTGCCAAGACGAGAAAGAAATTGAACTTGAAGGGTGGCTCAAACCATGCCCTTGTTCAACATATGATATCGTGAGACAAAAGATAAGAACTCGAGCTGTTACTGCCTTGGTTAGATCATCTCTAACTTAATTCAACGAGGGTAGTCATGGCGTCTTGCTAGAGGCTAACCATGACTTATAGATCGGGAATGGTTCTCGAGGATGCTGTCACTGCGAATAGGCCTACAGGGTCACACACCATTAAGGATGGACTTATATGTGAAGTATCGGAAATGAAGACTTGGATTTGGTCGAACAAACGGTTTTTCAGATCAAATCTGAGTGTCGGGATGAATTCAGCCTTCTGACTCGGACCGAGTCAGTATTTAACTCGGACCGAGTCAGTTCCATGCGAGTCGAAGCCCAGAAAGTGTTTTGGGCTTGGCTGATGTTTTGACTCAGATCGAGTCAAAGTTTTGACTCGGGCAGAGTCAATACTCAATGGGCCAAGTCAAGAGTTGACAATGGGCTTGGACTGATTCGTTCTGACTCGACCGAGTCAGAGTTCTGACTCAGACCGAGTCAATACTCGGAAAAAGTCTCTTTTCACAAGGATTAGAGTTTCTAACTGATAAGGAGGTGTTGGACACCGTCCTAAGAGTATAACTCACTTTCAGAACCCAAAGACAGAGCAAAAACTCAGAAGAAATCGTTTCTTTAACAGTTTTAGCTCCCGGGATTAGATCCCACTTGATATACTTCACAGATCCTAGTAGATCGGTTCCAAAAGCGTTTGGAATCCTTCCCGTCGGTGTGGATACGTGTAGAGGGACTGTAACTTCAGTCCTAGGTGATTAAACATGCCCCAGATCGACTCTTACTTCCGTTTCTTCAGGAAAGAGATAGGTATACGATTCCCACGGTGATATACACGTTCTTTCAGGTTATTGCACAATTGGTTTTTGTGTGACGTTTGGCTAGGTTTAGATCTTTTTCTTCCGCTGCATGAAACCTAAAACCAAACCCTAGATCGATGAGATCGCATGCTAGGAACCCCCAGGAACCCAACACAGAGCATGTATCATGGAGTTGGGAGTTCCCTGGGACTGATATATGACATTGTGTGAGTTTGCGTACAAAACAGTCATCACACGAGCATCGGGGTATCTCCATACGAGGCCTTGTACGGAAGACCGTGCAAAACACCACTGTGCTGGACGGAGATCAGAGAGCGTAGAGAATTCGGGCCAGAAATCGTGGAAGAGACCACGGAGGTGATAAGGAGGATTCGTGCCCATCTAAAGACAGTGCAGGACAGGCAGAAATCGTATGCCGATCAACATAGGTGGGACTTCGTGCTAGAAGTCGGAGACTATGCTTTCCTCCGAGTTCAGGTGATGTGGGGACATGCGAGGTTCGGACAGAGCGGGAAGCTGAAATCGTGATACATCGAACCTTACCCTGTGATCGCGAGAGTAGGAGCCGTGGCATATCGTCTTGGATTACCGTAAGAGCTGGGTAACATCCACGATGTGTTTCACGTGTCAATGTTGCGGCGGTATGTAGTGGATCCTTCCCACGTGTTACAACCCCAAGAGCTAGAGTTCACTGAGGCTACGCGTTTTCGAGACGAACTACTGCAGATAATGGACCGGAAGATCAAGAAACTGAGGACGAAGGAAGTGCCACTCGTGAAAGTTGTAATACCCCGAAACCCGATTTGAATATTTAATTATTTAGAAATAAATAATTAAATAGAGATATCACGAAATCACCAAAAATGAATAGTACAATGTCGGAGAGAGGCACGAGGATCGTCATGCGTGGAAAGGATCGGGAAGAAATGAAAAAAAAAGAAAAAAAAAAAGAAAAAAAATACAGGGTTGGTCCGCCAGACCAAGATTTGGTCGGGGGCGGACCAACCTACTCAGCCGGAGTCGGAGTGCGCTGAGCGGACTGAGAGAAGAAAAATTTCAAAAAAAAAATAAGTGTTCCCGGTCTGGCAGACCAGGAAGTTAGTCCGGCGGACCAGAAATCGACAGATTGCAACTTGCCAACTTGCGGTCTTGGGATGCGGTTTTCGCCGGATTCCGGGGCCCACTTGTCGTCCAGTCGCCTCCCACGCCTCGAGGACGTTGCAGGCTCGTCTATGGGCTTGGGCTTGAGCCCACAAACTACGTAGCTCGCGCCATAAACATCTCCCAAAGCTGGCACTTAGCCATTTTCGGGCTGAAATGGGGGAGAGGAGAAAGAGGGTGAAAGGGAGAGAGAGGAGGCGAACCAGAGAGAAAGGAGCTCGGGGAGACCAAGAGGGACGTGCCAAGACGTGTCCCAAAGCTTCTCACGTTGTGTAGAGCCACCAGGAACTCACACAAACTCGGACAACCTCAAGAACAAGGTGAGTGGCTTGAGTTGGATTTGTGAGATCTCATTTTCAATGTGTGATGGTTCAAATTGAGATTTCTTTGCATGTTTGAGGCTTAGAACATGTCTAGGGATGTAAAACTATGTTTTAGTAGAATTTGGAAGCAACCCTAGAGTGAAACGGACGAGAAAAATCGAACAGAATCGGGAAAAATGGCGAGGAAGAAGAAGATCCCAGTCCCGGTCCGCCGGACCACGCGTGGTCAGCTCTGGACCGAGACTGGGACAAAACACGTGAACTCAGACGGACCAAGGAAACGGACCGGACCAAGAGAAAACACGGCCTGGTCCGCCGGACCAGATGTGTTCTGAAGTTATGCGCACTGCCTGACCAGAAGAGAGGGAACGGACGAGAGAAATACACGCCTGGTCCGGGATTGACCAGTTCTGGTCCACCGGACCAGACGTGTTCCGAGGAGAACAGACTCCGCCTGACCAAGAACCGGACCGAGAGAGGGGAAGAACAGGCTGGTCCGAGGCTTACCAATCCTGGTCCACCGGACCAGACTTGTTTTCTCTCTCGGATCGACTTACCAAGAGACGAGGCAGACCAGGGGAGAAAGAGAACTGGTCCGGCTGACCAGAACTTGGTCCTCCGACCAGGATCAGAGAAAAGTTGGATAAAATTCAATTTCAATCGGGAAAGAGAAAACGGCCAACACGGTTGGCCCGGACCTGACCAGACTTGACCGTGGGCGAACCAAACCCCCATCAAAAGACAAGACTTCACGATTGGGATCAAACGAACCGAGTTTTCGCCAGAACGTTGCGTAACGTAGTGAGAAGTGCGATATCGAAATACGAGTGATCGTTGTGTGATTGTTTGCGGGTAGAATTTTCATGGCGTTAAACGGTAGCTCGGTAGGGACCAGATTGTTGGGATATCTACGGGTTCCTAGCATGCGATCATATCGATCTAGGGTTTGGTTTACTAGGTTTCATGCAGCGGAAGAAAGATCTAAACCTAGTCAAACGTCACACGCAACCAAACTCGCAAAACCCGAAAGATCGTGTATATCACCGAGGGAATCGTTACTTACCTCGTTCTCGATGAGACTTGAAGTTTATTTCGATCCGGGGCCTGTTCTAAATCACCAAGAGCTGAAAGTACAGCTCCTCTACACGTATCCACACCGACGGGAAGGATTCCAAACGATTTGGAACGAATCTGCTAGGATTAGTGAAGAAAAGGGTAACTCAAGAGACGAGATCCAATCCCGGGACAATAGAAATCGAAGAGAACAACTTCTCTAGGGTTCTAGGATGTTTCTCTGAGTTTTTAGGTCGGCTCTATTTTAGTTTGGACGAAATCCCAAACTTAAATAAGCTTAGAAAACCCTAAAATCGAATTATGGAAACTTTCCGGATCCCGGTCCGCCGGACCAGGAGCTTGGTCCGGCGGACCAAACTTAGTCCGAGGCCCACGGACTGGCTGATCTGAAGGCTTGGTCCGGCGGACCACGTGTGGTCAGCTCCGGACCAAGACCCTTCTTGGTCAGTTCGGTCCGACTTGCCATTTCTCGGTCCGCCTGTCCCAGAATCTGGTTAGCGGCTGACCAACTCTTGGTCAGCCGGACCAGACTTG
>NW_010967875.1:33475-33701 GCF_000463585.1 Tarenaya hassleriana | reverse complement strand
AAAGGTAACCCATGTTAAAGCCGTGGGAACCACGATTTCCCACCCTGCCTCACAAAGATAATCCGGCACGCTCAGCTTTGGCATGACCCTGTTACGAACGATCGATGCCTTTACAGGCGCTCTAGTAATGGGAGGTACACACTCGAGCAAATTCCCGTTAGGGAATGCGGTCTTGACGTCCATCTGCCATATCTCGTAGTCATAATACGCAGCTATGGTCAGCAGA
>NW_010967875.1:31394-31949 GCF_000463585.1 Tarenaya hassleriana | reverse complement strand
TGATGGCAGGTACAAAATAACAATCATGCAACTCCAATACAAGGCCAGCAGAAGGTAAAGTGAGATCGTTAGTCCCGACGGTTAATGCAGCAACTCTTGCTCCATTCCCGACGCGGAGATCTACTTCTCCCTTCGCCAATTGTCTACTTCCTCGAAGTTCTTGCACATTTCCACAAATGTGTGAGGCACATCCGGTATCTAATACCCATGATGTAGAAGTAAACAAGTTCGCCTCTATAACGAAGATACCAGAAGTCGAAGCTTCTGTAAGCTTCTTCTTCCTCTGATCTTCCAGGTAGAGTCTGCAATTTCTATACCAATGCCCGATGGCATGACAGAAATAACACTTTTCCTTCTTGGACTCAGACTTAGGTTCAATGACAACGCTTGCCACTTTCCTCTTGTCCTTGCCCTTGGAACGTTTCCTTTTGGTGGAACCCTTTCCAACAACTACCATATCATTCTTCCCTCGGCTCCCAGCTTTCTCTTGGAATGACACATTCAACTGATCAACTATCAAAGAATTGTCCATGTCCTCTAATTGCTTACGCAATT
>NW_010967875.1:30948-31149 GCF_000463585.1 Tarenaya hassleriana | reverse complement strand
GGCCTTGACAGTTGCTCTACTAATGGGCGGTAATAGCTTGAGATTAATCATGAGGAAGAGGACAAAATTTCGGACTTGAGAAGTGTCTGAGGTTTAGTCCGGAGCTGACCAGAATCTGGTCCGCCAGACTGACCTTGGTCAGCTTCTTTGGTCCGTCGTTCTGTCATTTTTCGGAGAAATTCTGAGCTTGGTCCGGAGCTA
>NW_010967875.1:30151-30501 GCF_000463585.1 Tarenaya hassleriana | reverse complement strand
CCTTGGTCAGCTTCTCTGGTCCGCCGTTCTGTCCGTTTTCGGAGAAATTCTGAGCTTGGTTCGGAGCTGACCAAATTTGGTCAGTAACCCGTCCCAGACTCCATACCATCCATGCATCATTCAACAATCACAAATATCATTAAACATGCATAGATTCAATGATTACATGCAATTTAACGATTAAATCATGCAATCATACAACAAGCACGGCGATATATAGAGAACCAGGCTCTGATACCACTGTAGGGGATATCTGCAGGTTCCTAGCATGCGATCATATCGATCTAGGGTTTGGTTTACTAGGTTTCATGCAGCGGAAGAAAGATCTAAACCTAGTCAAACGTCACACA